>NC_064813.1:18709441-18748974 GCF_023721935.1 Panthera uncia
CCCAGAGTAAAGAGAGATGAGGTCAGAAAACCTTTGTTCTAGGGTTCTGATGTGAAACTAAGAAAGTTAAGGCAGAGAAAATAGGAAATAGAAAGCTACTATTGGTCTTAAATGGGGACTGGGCTGAAAATAGTGTTCAAATCTGTTACCTCTAGGCTTGATGTCCAAGATGGTGACACCACTAATTGGAAACTGTGTTTCAAATTCAACTTGGGGCATAACTCACAAAAGACTTATACCCAAATCAAGCCGATTAATCCAAATGTCACATACGGGCATTCAAATATTAAACAATAAATTCCTGAAAATGCAGGACACTCCTAAATTAAGACCACTAAATCAGTCTCCTACCTCCTGAGGCTAGAACTGTATGTAGATGGAAGTAACTTCCCCTAATGAAAGAAATCAATCTGGCAAGAAACCAGAGAAGTTAAAGTAATTTGAAAGTGTCTACATTTCCTGTACACAGGGCCTTATCCTGTGAGTGTTTCCACTATTTAGAGAGCCACTGTGGTTACCTCAGACATGTCAGGCCCTTCAGGACAGATACATCTTGCCCTGATTCCAAAACCACTGGAAATGGTTCTCTATCAAATAATAGAACTACTGATTTTCCAAGCTACACTTTGTTCCTGTACCCTTTGCCCCATGAGTGGCCCTTAAAATACGAGTTCTTAGCTGAAGAGCATGCTGAGTAAAATAGAGCTAACCTATTGGTTGGGAACGCCTGCCACCCCACAATCACAGAGCCTTGTTTGGCCTTCATGGCACTGATGTGGGACAATCACAGAGGTAGATTAGATGCACCTGCAGACCTGATGGGAAATGTCACTCAGAAATGCCTCAGCTGCAAAAAGACACCTGTAAATGGATGTTTGAAAATAACCATGATGAGACCCACAGACAGAGCACTTAAAATTTTCTGAAGGAAAAAAAGGCAGGTTCACAAAGAAACAAACAAACAAAGCAATTCTAAGGAAATATCTCTCATAAAGGGAAACAGGCAATGTTTTTTTCCCAAACTACCGACATCTCTTAAAATTCACTTGCAGTTTTTCATAACATTTCCAACATAAAAATATCATGTAGATTAACAAGGCTCCTTTTTTGGAAATCCAGATATTCCCAAGAAGGCTATGATGTAATTATTGGAACATCACACTAAATTACCTGAATCAGATTATTTCCCTCCTTTCTTCTCAGGGAAATGCCCTCCATTGAGGGAACAGGGCTTTGGGTTGAGGAAGACAAGACATGGGTAACTTTGACATATGTGCAACTTCAAGGCTTAGGGCCCCAGGAAGGTCTGTTGGGGTTTCAGGGCTTAGGGCACCAGGAAGGTTTGCTGGGGTTTCTTTTAATGTTTATTTTTTACTTTGAAAGAGGGGTGGAGAGCAGGAGAGGGACAGAGAGAGAGATGGGTAGAATCCCAAGGTGACTCCATGCTGTTAGTGCAGAGCCCGACATGGGGCTCAATCTCACAAACCGTGAGATCATGAATGGAGTCAAAAATCAAGAGTCAGAGGCTTAACTGAGTGAGCCACCCAGGTGCCCCCTGGAAGGTTTGCTCTTTAGGAAAAGAGGAAAGTGGGAGTTAGGAGAGAGATGGAAAAGGGAAGGGGAGCTTCTCATCCACATGCACATATGTCTCCCACTACCTCCAGAAAGAGATTAAGATTTTCTTTACGACAAGAAAGAACTACCATTCTTTTCACTCACAAATACTTAAGGAATGTGTACTTGATGCTAGGAAGTACCAGGTTCTGAGTATCCAGGAGCAAGCAACACAAACAAAACAAACTCCTATCATGTGAAGGCAGAAGAAGGGATTTCGTCAAATGGGAAAATCTGCAGCTTCTATGGAGAGTAGAAGTTTGGGAGCAACACCAAAAAAAGGCTGAGGTGAGGAAGTTAGAGAAAATGAGCCTTGTGAGAAGGAAGAAAAGGCTGTGGGGGAACAGGTCTAAGTGGAGGTGAAGGTGAGGAAGCTAAGGTCATATGGCCAAGAACTTCTCAATAAGCTTGGAGGTACTTGCTGGGAGTAAATTCTGAGAAGGGAGAAAATAAAGATAGTATAAAATACAGGAAATGTGTTCTTGACTTTGATAAGTATAGTTGTTTTCCTGCTTTTCACCCACTAGAGGTATGTGGTATTGTAATGCAGCCTGGTTCGAATGAGTTAATGTGCCAACATTTGCTAAAGTGCCAGTAATCAGCCTGAGATTTCCACCTCCTGAAGCCTGAAATGATATTCCAACAACCTGTTACATGCCCCTGTTGGTTCCAGCAACCTATGTTCTTTCTGATGTTGTAAGAGCTCATCTTTGAAATCAATTAATCAGTCTTTAGTACCAACAAATGCTTATTGAACACCTGAGAAATTAGACATAAAAGTTCAATGGCAACTTTACTGGGAAATTCAGACCTGCTCACTACATTCCAACTGTATATCCTCGTCTTCCACCAAATACTCTAGGAGTACTCTCATCTCACTAGCTGTTTTCTCTGCAAATCTTCCTCGAGAGAATCACAGTCTACTCCTGCACCTCCACCTCCATCAAGTTTGGTTCAAATGTTATCTTCTCAGCAAGGCCAATCCTACAACCCTTTTTTTACAACTGTAACTTTACAGCACTTCCTCCTTCTTGCCCTCCTCCCATTTTTGCCACAGCCCTTAGCATCTTCAATATACTATGTAATTTAAAAAAGTATTTATCTTTCCTTCTCCTGCCAAGAATAAATCTCTGTATGTATATGCTTTTGCTTTTGCTTTACTATTCTGTTGAAGAATGTAGATCAGGGATTGATTCAAAATAAATTATTTGCTGAGTGAATGAATAATAGTTTATGGCTCATTCTCTCTGAAAAGGAGTCTTTATCAGCACCTTCCTGCAGAATTTTCAGTTTCTGAACTCTTCAGTAATTGGTTCTAGAGTAAGATTACAACCAATACAGTCAAGAAATATCTGATGTCATTTATCAAGAGCTATAACCAAAAGAACCAAAGGTAGCCCTAGCAGGGAGAAAAACAGAGGAGGAAGAGGGAAGGGGAGTGAGTGAGACATGAGGAGACAAAACCACCAAGGAATGAGTGTGCAATGAGAAAGAGAGCAACAGATTTAGAACAACAGAAGAGTCAGCATGTAAAGGGGCAAATGGGTTGTCCTCTGCCACCTTCCTGACCTTCATATCATGAAGGAAAGTGGGGTCCGAGGACATGCCCCAGTTGGGCTAGGAAGTTCCACTTGCTAGTCTCCCTCACCTCAACTGTAAGAGGCAGGGTCTGTGTTCTTGTAGGTATACTTTAATCAGACCGGGCAAGATCAAGTGGACTGATTACTGGTTTAGCCAACTGCTCACAGAGTTTCCTCAGAGAATTAAATGCACTGTAGACTACATATTGACAGAAACAAAATGCTTCTCTGAGGTAAATGTTAGGATGCTTAACAGTTGTTTTTATTGGGTCTTGTATTCAAGACCTTGAATTTCAGTGTGTGTGTTTTCTAATGGGAATAAAACATTAAAATTATATCAAAACAGATTTGATAGACAAATATTAGCTTCATATTCAACTTAATGTATCAAGTGTGTAAGACAAGGTCAACTTTTACTTTCCTGGGGAATTTTTTTAAAAAGTTTTCATTTAAATTCCAGTTAGCTAACATAGAGTGTAATATTAGTTTCTGGTGTACAATATAGTGATCCGACACTTCCATAGAACACCTGATGTCATCAGAAGTGCACTCCTTAATCCCATCACCTATTTAACCCATCCCTCCACCAGCCTTCCCCCTGGTAATCATCAGTCTGTTCTCTATAGTTAAGAGTCTGTTTCTTGGTTTGCCTCTCTCTCTCTTTTTGCCCTTCTGCTCATTTGTTTTGTTTCTTAAATTCCCCATATGAGTAAAATAATATGATATTTATCTTTCTCTCACTGACTTATTTTGCTTAGCATAATACTCTCTAGATCCATCCACACTGTTGCAAATGGCAAGAACTCATTCTTGTTTTATGGCTAAATAATATTCCATTGTATTTTCCTGGGGACTTTTAAAACCCCCTCAGCCCTCATTACCGCCCAATAAAACATAAATTGGGAATTCTACAGTTGTTTTACTGTACAGACCCACTCCTACCCCTCTCCAATTTTTTTTTTCAGATTCTGTAGACCTTGCCCCCCACTTTGCATCATGGCAGATTTTAAAGCCTGGGGTTGCAGATGAGCATTAACAAGTATGCTTAATCAGTACTCCAGGTGACACCACTATTAGACACCACACCAATACTTGAACAAGTGCATTGCTCTTCATTTACTTTGGAGGGCTATCTACATATAAGCTTTTATGCAGTGTTAATAAATGGGCATTTGAGTCTTAAAATCCTAAATTTGAACTCCATCTTATAGCTCATAAAACTTTGAATGTCCTCATCTCTAAAATGATACCATAATCTATGTCACATGATATCAGGAGTATCAGCAGCTAAATACATAAAGGGCCTAGTATGGGCCTATCAACACAGTTGGGTTTCAAAGAGAAGCAGTTCCACTGCAACTCTCTGTTCCAACTTTCCCATCATCTTCTATGAGTTTTTCCCCTCTATTCAAAGCTTCCATAGATGTAAGGTTCTATGAATCCCTACCTCTTTTCAAACAAGGCTAATCTCACTCAAGGTACATAAATAGAACTGGCATGCTGACTCAGTACAGTCCTATAAAAATGTCCTCATCAGACAGTGAGAAATTGAAGCTACAGCTTAAGAGAAGATTGTCTCACTCAGGGAGGGATGGTCCCTGTTTTGTTTCCATTTTGAAGGGCATACAGCCTTATAAATATTAGTGACTTTGTTCAGTAAGACCTCAAACTATTAAGCTGTTGTTCTCCACCTGGTTAAAATTTCTCCTTTCTAAAGAGGACCACTTTCACCACTTTTATCAACATAGTACTAGAAATCCTAGCCATAGCAATCAGACAACAAAAAGAAAAAAGAGGCATTCATATTGGTAAAGAAGATAAACGTTTAGATGATATGATACTATACATAGAAAACCCTACAGACTCTACCAAAAAGCTACTAGAATAAATGAATTCAGTAACGTTACAAGATACAAAATTAATACCCAGAAATCAGTAGCATTTCTATACACTAATAACAAAAGAGAAGAAAGAGAAATTAAGAAAACAATTCCATTTATAATTGCATTAAAGAATAAAATACCTAGGAATAAACTTAACCAAGTAAGTGAAAGATGCACACTTTGAAAACTATAAAACATGGATGAAAGATACTGAAGACAAAGCAAACAATTGGAAAGATATTCCATGCTCATAGACTGAAAAATTAGTATCGTTAAAGTGTCTATACTACCCAAAGTAATCTACAGATTCAAAGCAATCCCTATCAAAGTACCAAGAACATTTATCATAGAAATAGAACAAATAATACTAAAATTTTTACGGAACCATGAAAGACCCCAAATAGCCAAAGCAATGTTGAGAAAGAAAACAAAGCTGCAGGTATCACAATTCCACATTTCAAGACATACTACAAAAATGCAGTAATCAAAACAGTATGATGATACTGGCACAAAAACAAACACATAGACCAATGGAATAGAATAGAAAGCCCAGAATAAAATCCATACTTATATGGTCAATTAATCTATGACAAAGGAAGCAAGAATATACAATGGGAAAAAGCCTCCTCAATAACTGGTGCTGGGAAAACTGGACAGCTCTATGCAAAAGAATGAAACTGGGTCACTTTCTACTCCATATTCTAAAATAAACTTGAAATGGATTAAAGACCTAAGTGTGAGACCTGAAACCAAAATAAATCCTAGAAAAGAACACAGGCAGTAATTTCTCTGACACTGGCCATGGCACATTTTTCTACGTGTTTCTTCAAGCAAGAGAAACAAAAGCAAAAGCAGAAACAAACTACTGGAACTACATCAAAATAAAAATCTTTTACATTGCAAAGGAAACCATCAACAAAACTAAGAGGCAACCTACAGAATGGAGGAAGATATTTGCCAATGATACATCTGATAAGAGGTTAATGTCCAAAGTATATAAAAAACTTACACAACTCAACACCAGAACAAAACAAAAAACAAACAACAACAAAAAACCCAAACTATCTGATTTAAAAAATGGGCAGAGGACTTGGATAGACATTTTTCTAAAAACATACAGATGGCCAAAAGACACATGGGAAAATGTCCAACATCACTAATCAAATGCCAATCAAAACCACAATGAGATATCATCTTAAATCTGTCAGAATGGCTAAAATAAAAAAGATAAGAAATAAGCACTGGTGAGGATGTGAAGAGGAAGGAATCCTCAGGCACCATTGGTGTGAAGGGAGATTGGTAAAGCTGCTATGGAGAACAGTATGGAGGTTCATCCAAAGACTAAAAATAGAAATATCATATAATCTAACAATTCCACTACTCAGTATTTACCCAGAGAAAGTGAAAACACTAATTCAAAAAGATATATGCACCCTATGTTTACTGCAGCATTATGTACAATAGCCAAGATATGGAAGCAACCCAAGTGTCCACTGATAGACAAATGGGTAAGGAAGATGCAGTACGTATACATACACACATACACACACACACACACACACACACACACACACACACACACACGGAGTATCACACAGCCACAAAAAGGGATAAGATCTTGCCATTTGCAACAACATGGATGGACAAAGAGGCTTTTACACTTAGTAAAATAAGTCAGACTGATAAAGACAGATACCAAATGATTTCACTCATATGTGGAATTGGAAAAAAAAACAAATGAATAAACAAACAAAAACCAGAATCAGACCTATAAACACATGGAACAAACTGACGGTTACCAGAGGAAAGGGGCAGAGAGGGGTATGGGAGATACAAGATAGTGGTTATGGAATGAATAAGTAAATTATAGGAGTAAAAGCCACAGCATAAGGAATACAGTCAATGATACTGTAATAGCATTGTATGGTGAAGATGGTGGCTACACTTGTAGTGAGCACAGCATAACATATAGAAATACTGAATCAATACGTTATACACCTGAAACTAATGTATCCCTGTCTATTAACTACACGCAAATAAAAAAAATTTAAAGAAATTTCTCCTGTCTACATACAGAAAGAAAATACTTAATCATTCTTAACTAGAAACCTCAAATGAAGTACCAGGGAAATCACTATAATTATTATAATGAATACCACTTTATGTATGTACGTACGTCTGTATGTATGTATAATTTATTGTCAAGTTGGCTAACAAACAGTGTATACAGTGTGCTCTGGGTTTCGGGAGTAGATTCCCATGATTCATCACTTACATACAACACTCAGTGCTCATTCCCAACAAGTGCTCTCCTCAATGCCCATCACCCATCTACCCCTCTCCCCCACTCCCTCCATCATCCCTCAGTTTGTTCTCTGTATTTAAGAGTCTCTTATGGTTTGCCTCCCTCTCTGTTTGAAACTATTTTTTCCCCTTCCCTTCCCCCATGGTCTTCTGTTTAAGTTTCTCAAATTCCACATATGAGTGAAATCATGATGTCTGTCTTACTCTGACTTATTTCACTTAGCATAATACCCTCTAGTTCCATCCACGTTGCTGCAAATGGCAAGATTTCATTCTATCTCATTGCCAAGTAGTATTCCATTGTATATATAAACCACATCTTCTTTATCCATTCATCAGTTGATGGACATTTGGGCTCTTTCCATAATTTGACTATTGTTGATACTGCTGCTATGAACAATGGGGTACATGTGCCCCTATGAATCAACACTCCTGTATCCTTTGGATAAATACCTAGCAGTGCTCTTTCTGGGTCACAGGTTAATTCTATTTTTAATTTCTTGAGGAACCTACATACTATTTTCCAGAGTGGCTGCACCAGTTTTCATTGCCACTAACAGTGCAAGAGGGTTCCCATTTCTCCACACCCTCGCCAACATCTGTTGTTTCCTGAGTTGTTAATTTTAGCCACTCTGACTGGTATGAGGTGGTATCTAAATGCTGAATACCACTAATTTAGTATTATGTGTCAAAGAACATTTTCTCATTTAATTCTTATAAAAAATTTTTGAGGTATGGGGCACCTGAGTGTCTGACTAGATTTCAGTTCAGGTCACAATCTCATGGTTCATGGGTTTGAGCCCCCGGGCTCTGCACTGGCAGCCTGGAGTCTACCTGAGGTTCTATGTCTCCCTATCTCTCTGCCCCTTCCCTGTGTGTGCATTTGCACTCTGTCTTGTTCTCTCTTCCCTGTGTCTCAAAAGTAAATAAACATTTAAAAAAGCTTTTTTTTTGAGCTATATCTATTTCTACATTTATAACAGTAAAATTAAGGAAACTTGGTTATAAGGTGAAGATAAAAGGAAATAATAAAAATGAGAACAGAAAGTTAAAAAAAAAAACGGGAAAAAATACAGTTGATTAAAACCTGGACATACTACTCATCCAGTAAAACAAGTCCATTACAAATTACAACTATCTGCGGGTGGGGGTGGAGGGGGAGAGTCTCCCTAAAGTATGTACTCACATTGAAAAAGATAATAGGGAACTTTATGCTTATAAATTCTGCAGCTTAAAAAAATGAACAAATTCCTCAAAAAATACACTTAACTGAATAAGACATAACAGAAAATTGGAAAACTCCTATATCTGCTTAGGAAAATCAATTTATTACATAAAAAAATCTTTTCCACAAAGAAAACACCAGTCTCAGGTGATTTTATTGGTGAATTCTATCAGACATATAAGGAAGAAATAAAATCAAACATAAACAAGTTCTTTAAGAAAAAAGGAAAAAACTTCCCAACTAATTTTCTATGTCAAGAACGATGCTGATACCAGAATGTGAAATAGACATTGCAAAAAGAGAGACAAAGAGAACAAGAACTACTAATATCCTTCATGAACAAAGTGCAGAAATACTTAACAGAAATGGTAACTACATTGGATCCATTGATATATAATCATGATGCAGGGAAAAAAACTGACAAATTTTAATGTCAAGTCATGATTTTTATGAGTATTCATCAAACTAGAGGTAAAACAGAAATTCATTGACCTGATAAAAGTCATCTATAAAAAAAACCATATTGTAATATTTTGTGATAAAGGACTAAACATTTTTGCCATAAGATTATGAAGAAGATGTCCATTCTCACCATTCCTATTCAACATTTTACTGGAGGTGATGGCCACAGAAAAAAGTGAAGAAAAGGATGTAAAACACATAAAAATAAGAATATAACTAAAACTGTCTCTTTGCAAATGATATGAAGCTTAACACAAAAAATTGTAAGGAATTTGTAAAACATCTATTAGGAACAATAAGTGTATTTATCAAAATTGCATAATATAAAGTTAATACACAAAAATCCATAATATTTTACACTGTACCAATAATTATAAAATTTAGTGAAAACTATTCCTAAAATCATCAAAAGTCATCAAAAATACTTACAAATAAATTTAATATCTGTAAAGTGAAAATGAGATAACACTGCAGAGAAATTTGAGACCTAAAAAGTTGAAAGATATACCATGTTCATGGATGGCAAGACTAAATATTGTAAAGCTGTCAATTATCCATAATTTAACCTCCAAAATTCTCTACAAATTTCTTGAATGCAATTTAATGGATGGCAAGACTAAATATTGTAAAGCTGTCAATTATCCATAATTTAACCTCCAAAATTCTCTACAAATTTCTTGAATGCAATTTAAATAATTTCAGCCAACTTACTGTAGAAATTGATAATATGAAAAAATATATACTGAAATTCAAAAGACTTAAATATCCAAAATAATGTTTAAAAAGAATAAAGTTACACAATTTACACCACATGATTTCAGACTTAATAGAGATAGTGTAATCAAGAAACATGGCAATGACGTAAGAGTCAATAAGTTAATGCAAAGGAACAGAATAAAGATCAGAAACATACCCACAGTTACATGGTAACTTAATTTCTGGCAAAATCTCAAAGCAATCCAATGTGGTAAGGAATATCTTATTAATGAATTATGAACAACTAAATACACATATATGGAAAAAAATGAACCTTGATCCTTACTTCACATAATACAGAAACATTAATTTACAGTGATTTCTAGTCCAAAAGTAAAAGCTAAAACTATTAATATTAATCATCATTACTTTTGATACTATTAATGTCATTCCAACTTGGGGGTAAGCAAAGTTTTCTTAAGCTGAATACAAAAATCAGTAACTATAAAAGAATTTATAAATTGGTTTTATCAAAATTAAAATATTCTGGTCATCCACTCTTCACAGATGACATGACACTCTATACGGAAAACCAAAAAGATTCCACCAAAAAAATGCTAGAACTGATTCATGAGTTCAGCAAAGTTGCAGGATATAAAATCAATCCACAGAAATGGGTTGAATTCCTATACACCAACAATGAAGCAACAGAAAGAGAAATCAAGGAATCGATTCCATTTACAATTGCACCAAAAACTATAAAATACCTAGGAATAAATCTAACCAAAGAGGTAGAAATCTATACACTGAAAACTACAGAAAGCTTATGAAAGAAATTGAAGACAACACACACAAGAAAAGGAAAAATATTCCATGCTCCTGGATAGGAAGAACACGTATTGTTAAAATGTCAATATTACCCAAAGCAATCTACATATTCAATGCAATCCCTATCAAAAAAACACCAGCATTCTTCACAGAGCTAGAACAAATAATCCTAAAATTTGTATGGAACCAGAAAAGCCCCCAATTAGCAAAAGCAATCTTGGAAAAGAAAACCAAAGCAGGAGGCATCACAATCCCAGACTTCAAGCTACACTACAAAGCTATAATCATCAAGACAGTATGGTACTGGCACAAAAACAGACACTCAGATCAATGGAACAGAATAGAGAACCCAGAAATAGACCCACAAATGTATGGCCAACTAATCTTTGACAAAGCAGGAAAGAACATCTAATGTAATAAAGACAATCTCTTCAGCAAGTGGTACTGGGAAAACTAGACAGCAACATGCAAAAGAATGAACCTGGACCACTTTCTTACACCATACACAAAAATAAACTCAAAGTGGATGAAAGACCTAAATGTAAGACAGGAAGCCATCAAAATCCTTGAGGAGAAAGCAGGCAAAAACCTCTTTGATCTTGGCTGCAGCAACTTCTTACTCAACACATCTCCAGAGGCAAGGGAAACCAAAGCAAAAATGAACTATTGGGACCTCATCAAAATAAAAAGCTTCTGCACAGTGAAGGAAACAATCATCAAAACTAAAAGGCAACCAACTGGTGGAATGGGAGAAAATATTTGCAAATGACCTATCAGATAAAGGGTTAGTATCCAAAATCTATAAAGAACTTATCAAATTCAATACCAACCCCAAAAAAACAAATAATCCAGTGAAGAAATGGGCAAAAGACATGAATAGACACTTCTCCAAAGAAGACATCCAAATGGCCAACTGACACATTAAAAAATGCTCCACATCACTCATCATCAGGGAAATACAAATCAAAACCACAATGAGATACCACCTCACACCTGTCAGAATGGCTCACATTAATTCAGGCAACAACAGATGTTGGTGAGAATGCAGATAAAGAGGATCTCTTCTGCACTGCTGGTAGGAATGCAAGCTGGTGCAGCCACTCTGGAAAACAGTATGGAGGTTCCTCAAAAAATTAAAAATAGAACTACCCTATGACACAGCAAGTGCACTACTAGGCATTTATCCAAGGGATACAGGTATGCTGTTTTGAAGGGGCACATGCACCCCCATGTTTATAGCAACACTGTCAACAATAGCCAGAGTATGGAAAGAGCCCAAATGTCCATTGATAGATGAATGGATAAAGAAGATGTGGTATTACTCAGAAATCAAAAAGAATGAAATCTTGCCATGTGCAACTATGTGGATGGAACTAGAGGGTATTATGCTAAGCGAAATTAGTCAAAGACAAATATCATATGACTTCACTCATATGAGGACTTTTGGATACAAAACAGATGAACATAAGGGAAAGGAAGCAAAAATAATATAAAAGCAGGGAGGTGGACAAAACACAAGAGACTCAAATATGGAAAACAAACAGAGGGTTACTGGAGGGGTTGTGGGAGGGGGGTGGGCTAAATGGGTAAGGGGTATTAAGGAATCTACTCCTGAAATCATTGTTGCACTATATGCTAACTAATTTGGATGTAAATTTAAAAAAAAATTTTTAAAAATAAACATACATACATACATACATACATAAAAATATTCTGGTCTTCAAAAAATTAAAAAAAAAAAAGAAAACATTGTTAAGTCACAGGCTAGGAAAAAATACTTGCAAAACTTACCCTTCACAAAGGGTTATCATCTAGTTAATATAAAAAAATTCCTACAACACATTGTTAAAAATAAAACAACCTAATAATAAACAGGCTAAAGAGACACACCACAAAAGAAGATGTAAAAAAGGCCAATAAACATGAAAAAGTACTCAGTATCTTTAGTCCTCAAAGAAATGCATATACAATGGAATGCTACTCAGCAATCAAAAAGAATGAAATCTTGCCATTTCCAACATGGATGGAACTAGAGTGTATTATGCTAAGTGAAAGAAGTCAGAGAAAAATATATGATTTCACTCATATGTGGAATTTAAGAAACAAAAGATGAACATAAGGGAAGGGAAGGGAAGGAAAAATAAGATAAAAATGGAGAGGGAGGCAAACTATGAGAGACTCTTAAATACAGAGAACAAACTAAAAGTTGCTGGTGGGGTGTTAAGTGGGGGGATGGGCTAAATGGGTGATGGGCATTAAGGACGGCACTTGCTGGGATGAGCACTGGGTGTTATATGTAAGTGATGAATCACTAAAATCTATTCCTAAAATCATTATTACAATATATGTTAACTAACTTGGATTTAAATAACAATTTCAGAAAAGAAAAAAAAAGAAATGCAATTGAAATTCACCATGAAATAAAATCATACAGTTAAAATAGTTAAAATGCTTAAAAAATAAACAGCACCCAATGGTGGTAACCCAGAACTCTTATACACTGCATTGGAAATATTGAATGGTTCAACCACTTTGGGAAAATATCTGGCTGCCTATTATAAAAGTAAACATACACCTACCTTATAACCCAGAAATTCTACTCCTAGGAAGAACAAAGGAGCAGAAGAACAAAAACATGTCCCTCCAAAAAAATGCAGTTTTATTCATAAAACTGATTTTCCTTTTCTTTCTGTTCACCAGGGCTCAACTTCTATTCATCATGTAAGTTAAGCACAACCATAGTAGGTTTCCCAACTGTCTCACCCTTGAACACCCTGATCTACTACCATCACCAGGCAGGAAATAGAAGAAAGAGCCAGAGACTTGGTGGAAACTTTGTTGATAGCTTCTTTGAGTCTGGTTGTACTGGAACTGAGTGTTGGAATTGCTGCGACTCCCGCCACGTTGGAGAAGGTGTCTAAGCTGCACTCATTGAGGGGAAGCTAAAACAGCTGAGAGTATTAAAACATGACACACAGATATACATCTAGAAGTCTCCACTGACCAAACAGCTGAGAATAAGGCAGTACTAGGCTCATGAATGGTATTTCCATATAGTGTATAAATACTCAACAGCTAGTGCTTTGGCAGTTGAGGTGGAAACCTCATCATTCACTATGTAAACTTTCACTTAATAACCATGTATTCTGTTTAGCACTAACACTCTGAGGAGCACTTTGTATTCCTGAGTCTAGACTTTCTATACTGCAATCTCTTTCTGGTTTCAGCTCCATATCACACTAGTCTTCAGATGTATTTTATGTCTCCAATTCCAAAGATTTTCTGAGGTTCCATAGTGTCGATAATCTTCCTCCTTTTTCACTTACTCCAATTGCATTAGTACACATTGTCTTTCTCCAGTATTCTATATTAGTTAATACTCACTCATCTTTTTTATTCTTCCTAGTTCTGTTGCTACTTCTCTTCACAATCTTCTCTCCAATTCTGCTTGTTCTTTTGGATTCAACATTTTATTATTATTTTTATTTTTAATTAGTTTATTTAAATTCAAGTTAGTTAATATACAATGTCGTATTGGTTTCAGAAGTAGAATCCAGTGATTCATCACTCACATATGACACCCAGTGCTCATCCCAAGTGCCCTCCTTAATACTCATCACCCATTTAGTCCGTCCCCCTACTACCTCCCCTTAGCAACTCTCAGTTTGTTCTCTGTATTTAAGGGCCTCTTGCGGTTTGCCTCCATAATTTTACCTTATCTTTCCTTCCCCTCCCCATGTTCATTTTTTGTGTTTTTTAAATTCCACATAGGAATGAAATCATACGATATTTGTCTTTCTCTGACTGAATTATCTCACTTAGCATAATACACTCTGGGGCCATCCACGTTGTTGCAAATGGCAAGATTTCATTATTTTGATCGCAGAATAACATTCCATTGTGTATGCATTTCCTTGAGTACTAAAGATACTGGATACTTTTTCATGTTTATTGGCCTTTTGTACATCTTCTTTTGTGATGTGTCTCCTCAGACTTTTTGCCTGTTTCTTATTTGCTGTTTTACTTTTGTTAATGAGTTGTAGAAATTAATGGTGGAATAACACACACACCATATCTTCTTTACCCATTTGTCAGTCGATGGATATTTGGGCTTTTGCCATACTTTGTCTATTGTTGATAGTGCTACTATAAAAATTGGGGTGCATGTGCCCCTGTGAAACAGAATTTTTGTATCCTCTGGATAAATACCTAGTAGTGCAATTTCTGGGTCATAGGGTAGTTCTATTTTTAATTCTCTGAGTGTTTTCCAGAGTGCCTTCACCCGTATGCATTCCCACCAACAGTGCAAAAGGGTTCCCCTATCTCTGCATCTTGCCATCTGTTGTTTCCTGAGTTGTTCACTTTAGCCATTCTGACAGGTGTGAGGTGGTATCTCATTGTAGTTTTGATTTGTATTTCTCCGATGAGTGATGCTAAGCATCTTTTTCATGGGCCTGTTAGCCATCTGGATGTCTTCTTTTGAAAACTCTCTATTCATGTCTTCTGCCCATTTCTTCACTGGAATATGGATTTAACATTTTAGAAAATTTACTTACTTTTACTGTTTTGTTTCAGGAGTGTTAGTTCTATGATTTTTTAAAATTTTTTTTATTTTTTTAATGTTTATTTATTTTTGAGACAGAGAGAGACAGAGCATGAATGGGGGAGGGTCAGAGAGAGAGGGAGACACAGAATCTCAAACAGGCTCCAGGCTCTGAGCTGTCAGCACAGAGCCTGACGCGGGGCTCGAACTCACGGACCGTAAGACCATGACCTGAGCCGAAGTCGGACGCTTAACGGACTGAGCCACCCAGGCACCCCAGTTCTATGATTTTTAAAAGAATATTCTCTTTGCTACATCTCTTGACTTTTCTGTCAAATTTTTCATTTTTTTATACCACTGAGAAGCTTTTTCTGATTTCACTAATTCCCTCTTCAGCTGGGAAGGATATGCTTAACAGAATAATGATGTTTTATCTTACGTAACTTTTTTTCTATGTAAGTTTTAATCAATTACTTTTTGAAACTGCCTAGTCTTTTTTAAATAGCATCTTGCTCTCCTAAGTTATCTTTTTTTTCATTTATTTAATAATTTTACAGATATACCTCTTAGGTTGTTTGATAATCTCAAATTCATAACAATCCAATTCCCTGATGTTTGTGGTATATGCTGACTTGTGCATATGGTGGAATGTTCCCCTGTATTATATAATTTAAATTTTTATTTAATTTTCAATGACTCTTATCTGTAGAAATCAGTGTGGCCAAGATTAAAGATTTATTCCTTAAGAATTTTTTTCTTTTGTGATTTCAAACAAATTTTAGGATTAATTGTTCTAGTTCTGTGAAAAATGCTGCTGGTGTTTTGATAGGGATTGCATTAAATCTGTAGACTGCTTTAGGTGGTATGGACATCTTAACAGTATTGGTTCAAATCCATAAACATGGAATAACTTTCTATTTGTGTTATCTTTGGTTTCTTTCATCAGTGTTTTATAGTTTTCAGAGTATAGGTCTTTCACCTCCTTAAGTTTCTTCATAGGTATTTTACTCTTTTTGGTGCAATTATAAATGTAATTGTTTTCTTAATTTCTTGTACTGCTACTTCATTAGTGTGTAGAAATATAATTTCTGTATATTAATTTTGTATCTTTATCAGTTCTAGTAGTTTTTTGGTAGAGTCTTTAGGGTTTTCTATGTATAGTATCATGTCATCTGCAAATAGTGAAAGTTTTACTTCCTTACAGGTATGGATGCCTTTTATTTCTTTTTGTTGTTTAATTGCTGTGGATAAGACTTCTGATACTAGTTAAATAAAAGTAGTGAGAGTGGACATCCTTGCCTTCTTCCTGATCTTACATGAAAAGCTCTCAGTTTTTCACCCTTGAGTATGATGTTAGCTACGGGTTTTTCATATATGGCCTTATTACGTTAGGTGCATTCCCTCCAAACCTACTTTATTAATTTTCTATAATGAATGGATGTTGTACTTTGTCAAATGAATCTCTGGAGATGATCATGTGGTGTTTATCCTTTCTGTTATTAATGTGCTGTGATTGATGTGCAAATACTGAATCATTCTTGCATGCCAAGAACAAATTTTACCTGTGGTGAATGACTTTTTTAAAAATGTACTGTTGAATTCAGTCTGCTAATATGTTGTTGAGGAATACTGCACCTATGTTCATCAGAGATATTGGCCTGTAGTTTTCTTTTTTTGTAAGTGTCTTTATCTAATTTTGGTATCAGGGTAACGCTGGCCTCATAGAATGACTTTAGAAGCATTCCTCCTCTTCTACTTTTTTTGGGAATAGTTTGAGAAGAAGAGTTATTAATTCTTCTTTAAATATTGGTTGGATTCCTGTGAATCCATCTGATCCTGGACTTTTGTTTATTGGGAATTTTTTGACTACTGCCTCAATTTCATTGCTAGTAATTAGTCTATCAAATTTTCTATTTCTTCCTGATTCAGTTTTGGAAGGTTACATGTTTCTACCAATTTATCTATTTATTGTAGGTTTTTCATAATAATTTCTTATAATCCTTTGTATTTCTGTGGTGTCTGTTATTTCTCCTCTTTCATTTTAAAAAAAATGTTTATTTATTTATTTTTGAGAGAGAAAGAGAGAGAGAAAGCACAAGCTGGGCAGGCACAGAGAGAGAGAGAGAGTAGGGGAGACAGAATCCCAAGAAAGCTCCATGCTGTCAGTGCAGATGCTGATGTGGGGCTCGAATTCATGAACCATGAGATCATTACCTGAGCCAAAAGCAAGAGCCAGATGCTTAACCAACTGAGCCACCCAAGCACCCCACTCCTCTTTCATTTCTGATTTTGAGTCCTTTCCCTCCCCTCTCCCCCCTTTTCTTTTCTCTTCTCTCTCTCTCTCTCTCTCTCTCTCTCTCTCTATCTGGCTAATGGTTTATCAATTTTGTTGATCTTTTCAAAGAACCAGCTCATGGTTTCATTGATCTGTTCTATCGGGTTTTCTTTTTAATTTCTATTTCATTTATTTCTGCTCTAATCTTTACTATTTCCTTCTTTCTATTGGCTTTGGGCTTTCTTTGTTCTTTTTCTAGCTTCTTTAGGTGTAAGGTTAGGTTGTTTATTTGAGATTTTTATTGCTTCTTGAAGTAGACCTATGTTGCTATAATCTTATTTCAGAACAACTTTTGCTGCATCCTGAAGATTTTGGACCACTGTATTTTTACTTTCATATTTCTCCATGTTTTTTTAACTTACTTTTTATTTCCTTGGTTGACCTAGTCATTGTTTAGGAGTATGTCATTAATCTCCATTTATTTGTGTTCTTTCCAGACTTTTTCTTGTGACCGATTTCTAGTTTCATATTTTTGTTGTTAGAAAAGAGGCATGATAGGGGTTCCCTCCCAGGTGACTCAGTTGATTAAGCGTCCAACTTTGGCCTAGGTCATGATCTCGCTGTTCCAAGTTCAAGCCCAGCATCAGGCTCTGCGCTGATAGCTCCAAGCCTGGAGCCTGTTTCAGATTCTGTATCTCCCTCTCTCTCTGGCCCTCCCTCACTCATGCTCTGTTTCTCTCTCTCAAAAATAAACAAACATTAAAAAAAAAGAAAAAAAAGAAAAGAGACATGATATTATTTTAGTCTTTTTGAATTTATTGAGACTTGTTTTGTGGCCTACCATGTGATTATTCTGGATAATGTTGCATGTGTACTTAAAAAACGTATACTGGGCTATTTTGGGATGGAATGTTCTGAATATATTTGTTAGGGCCATCTGGTCCAATGTGTCATTCAGCTACTATCTCTTTGTTGATTTTCTGTCTGGATGATCTATCCATTGATGTAAGTGGGGTGTTAAGTCCCCCTAGTATTATTGTATTACTGTCAATTTCTTCCTTTATGTCTGTTAGTAGTTGCTTTATCTCTTTGGGTGCTCTCATGCTGGGTACATAAATGTTTACAATTTTTATATCCTCCTGTCGGACTGTTCCCTTTATCATGGTGTAGTGCCCTTCTTTGTTTCTTGTTACAAAAATTGGTTTTTAGATCAATTTTGTCTGATATAGTATTGCTGCCCCAGATTTCTTTTTGCATCCATTTGCATGGTAAATGTTTTTTAACTCCTTTACTTACAATTTGCACCTGCCTTTAGGTCCGAAGTGAGTCTCTTGTAAGCAGACATAGTTGGCTCTTGCTTTTCTATCCATTCAGTTACCCTATGCCTTTTGATTGGAGCAATTAGTCCATTTACATTCAAAGTAATTATTGATACCTATGTACTTATTGTTATTTTGTTACTTGTTTTACAGGTGTTTTTGTATTTCTCTGCTCATTTCTTCTTCTGCTCTCTTTGTGGTTTGATGGCTTTCTTTAGTAATATGCTTGGAGTCCTTTCTCTTTATTTTTTGCATATATATAATAGGGTTTTTTTTTTTTTAGTTTTTTTTTTTTAATTCCAGTATAGTTAACATGCAGTGTTATATTAGTTCCAGGCATACCGTATAGTAATTCAATGCTTCCATATATTAGTGCTCATCAAAATGAGTGTACTCTTTTAACTTTTTTTTTAATCTTTATTTATTTTTGAAAGGACAGAGCATGAGTGGGGGAGGAGCAGAGAGAGACGGAGACACAGAATCCAAACCAGGCTCCAGGCTCTGAGCTGTCAGCACAGAGTCCGATGCAGGGCTCGAACCCACAAACTGTGAGATCATGACCTGAGCTGAAGTCGGATGCTTAACTGACTGAGCCACCCAGGCACCAAAATGAGTGTACTCTTAATCACCTTCACCTATTTCACCCATCCCTCCACTCACCTCCCCTCTGGTAACCATCTGTTTATTCTCTATAGTTAAGAGTCTGATTTTTAGTTTGTCTCTTTTTTTCCCTTTGTTCATTTGTTTTGTTTCTTAAACTCCACATATATATGAGATCATATGGTATTTGTCTTTCTCTGACTGGCTTATTTCACTTAGCATTATATACTCTAGATCTATCCATGTTGTTAAATGGCAAGTTTCATTCTTTTTTTAATGGTGGAATAATATTCCATTGTGTGTGAGTATGTAGGGATACACACACACACACACACACACACACACACACACACACACACATATATATGCATCCCATTTTCTTTACCCATTTATCTATCACTAGACACTTGAGCTGCAGTTTCCATAGTTTGCCTACTTTAAGTAATGCTGCTATAAACATAGGGGTGCATATATTTCTTCAAATTAGTGTTTTTGTATTCTTTGAGTAAATACCTAATTGTTCAACTAATGGGTCATAGGGTAGTTGTTTTTATTTTTTTGAGGACCTTCATATTGTCTTCCATAGTTGCTGCACCAGTTTGTATTCCCACCAACAGTGCATGAGGGTTCTGTTTTCTCCACATCCTCACCAACATTTATTGTCTTCTGTTCTTGATTTTAGCCATCTGACTGGTGTGAGGTAATATCTCATTGTGGTTGTGATTTGTATTCCTCTGATTATGAGTGATGCTGAGCATTTTTCATGTGTCTGCTGTCCATCTGGATGTCTTCTTTGGAGAAATGTCTGTTCATAACTTCTGCCCCTTTTTAATTGGATTATTTGGTTTTTTGGGTGTTGAGTTTAGGAAGTTCTTTACATATTTTGGACACTAATCCTTTATCTGGTATGTCATTTGCAAATATCTTCTCCCATGCTATAAGTTATCTTTTAGTTTTGTTGGCTGTTTCCTTCACTGTGAAGAAGATTTTTATTTTGGTATATTCTCATAGTTTATTTTTGCTTTTGTTTACCTTGCCTCAGGAGACATATCTAGAAAGATGTTGCTACTGCCAGTATCAGAGAAATTATTACCTGTGCTCTCTTCTAGGAGTTTTTATGGTTTCAGGTCTCACATTTATGTGCTTAAACCATTTTGAGTTTATTTTTGTGTACGGTGCAAGGAAGTGATCCAGTTTCTTTCTTTTGCATGTAGCTGTCCAGTTTTCCCAACACCATTTGTTGAAGAGACTTTTCCCCACTGGATATTTTTTCTTGCTTTGTTTAAGATTAATTGACCATATAATTGTGGGTTTGTTTCAGGGCTTTCTATTCTATTCCGTTGATCTATATTTGTGCCAGTATCCTATTATGGATTTTTTATTTATAGTTACCATTAGGCTCATATATATCATCTTACGCATACAGCAGTCTGTATTAAGTTGATGGTTGCTCAAATTTGAACCCATTCTAAAAGCACCAACTTTTTACTCCCCTATGACATTTTTTATGCATATGACATCACATGTGACATCATTTTATTTTGTGAAGCCCTTGTCTGATTTTTACAGATATAATTGATATTACTGCTTTTGTGGCTTACCCTCTGCCTGGTTTATAAGTTATTAATGTATTATTTTTATTATTTTGTATTCACCTGTGAAATTTTTCCCTTCCACAATTTTCCTACTCTTCATTATGGCCTTTTCTTTCAACTCAAAGAATTCCTTTTAATGTTTCTTGTAAAGCTGGTTTAGTGATGATGAACTTCTTTAACTTTTGTTTGTCTGAGAAATTCTATCTCTCCTATTTTGAATGATAGTCTTGCCAGGTACAGTATCTTTGATTTCAAGTTTTCTTCCATTTAGCATTTTGAGTATACCATGCCACTTCCTTCTGGTCTGCAAAATTTCTGTTAAAAATGAGCTGAGGACCTTATGGAGCTTCCCTTGCATGCAACTGTTTTCTCTTCTCTTAATGCTTTAAAAATTCTTTCTTTATCACTACTGTTCTGTTTTAATTATTATGTGTCTTGGTGTGGATCTGATTGGGTTGATTTTGTTGGGAGCTCTCTGTGCCTCCTGGCTTGATTATGTCACTGAGTTCCCTTAACCTATTCCCATCTTTTATTATTCTTTTTTTTTCTTTTTGCTGTTCCCCTTGGTTGCTTTTCATTACTCTGTTTTCTAGTTCATTGGTTCTTTCTTCTGCCTCCTCTAATCCATCGATTCCTTCTAGTGTACTTTCAATTTCACTTGAGTTCTTCATCTCTTTTTTTTATATTGTCTTTCACTTTGTTGAAGGTCTCACTGAAGTCTTCCACTTTTTTCTCAAGTCCAGTAAGTATCTTTATAATGATTACTTTGAATTCTTTATCAGGAATATTGTTTATCTCAATTTCACTTAGGTCTTTTGCAGTGGTTTTGTCCTGTTTCTTTTTTTTTTTTTTTTTTTTTGAGACATATTCTTCTGTATCCTCAATTTGTTTAACTCTCTGTTTGTTTCTATGCATTAGGAAAGTCAGTTATGTCTTCTGATCTTGAAAGTACTATCCTGATGGAGAAGAGGTCCTATGATGCACTTTAGCACAATGTCCCCTGCTCACCAAAATCAGGAGCTTCAGGAGTGTCTCCTATGTGGGTTGAATGTGCTCTACTGTTGTGGCTGAGCCTAGTTTGCCTTCAGTCCATTTGGCTACAATAGCCCCCTTTGCCTATTGTGCCTACACCATGGGCTTGTAGTTGGGCAGTGTAAGCAGTCAGATCAGATGTCTGCCCTCAACCCATTTGCTGGGGCTGTAGTTGCACTGAGCTAGACTGCTTTCCTGTGCTGTTCCCTGAGAGGCTGGTATTGGTAGATAGGGCTGGCAGTCAGATCAGAACCTACCCCCAGGACATGTGCTAGGGCTACATGTGCACGGATCAGCAGGGTACTCTCTCTGCACTGCCAGTTATATGGTTTAGCTTCTGGGACTGCAGTGGAACCAGTGTGTATGGTTATCTTCCCCTCTACCCAGGGAAGGAGTCACTTTGGAGGTGGGGCTGTTCACTGCTGGGGCTGCCTGCATGATGAGACATGGCAGGAACTGCTTTGAAGGGACTCCTGCCACATGGGGCAGGTCGAATGGGTGAATCTGCAGGAGAATACAGGGGTGGGATGCGGGTAGACGGTATTTGCACTGGTTCCCACAGGTGTCAAGCTGTTCAGACTTGGGAGAAGGGGGATAGAAGTGGCTCCTACCAGCTCTTTTGTTCTTGGAGAAGTCTTCTAAAGATCCTCGCCCCTCCAAAACATGCTCTGAGATTAGTAAATAACCCTCCTTTACATATACCTCAGGTGCTTTTCAAACTTCTACTTCTGTGCAGTATCTCCGTGGGATTGTTTCTTATGCTGCCTCTCTAAAGGGACAGGCTTAATTTCCTATTGCTCTCTGGCTCTCCCAAAACAAGTCCACTGATTTTTAAAGTCCCCAGAGTTAAGTCCCAGTACCTGTAAAAACTCATGAGGTTACAACCCACTGGTTTCCAAAACCAAATGTTATGGGAACTTGTCTTCCAAGTGCAGGCCCCTGGTACCTGGAGTGCTTGGTGTGGGGTCTGCTCCTGTCCCTTCTTCACGCATGTGGTGCCGCTCCCATCACCAAAGGTGATGTGGTGCTAGGAGATAGAGTCCAACCCAGCCTAGGTGGAAAGACCTCACTGAGCACTTCTTTATTCATTTGTGACACTAAAAAGTCTATAGTTCAGAGCAGGGGTCATAAATATCTTCTGTAAAGAATCAGATAGTAAATATTTTCAGAATTACAGCCACATATAGTCATCTTTGTTTCTTCTACTCCTCCTTCTTCAACTCTTTAAAAATGAAAAAAAAAAAACATTTTTAGCTATGGGCCATAGGGAAAAAAAAATTCATGTCAGATTAGTTCCATGAGCCAAAATTTGCAGACGCTTTGCCTAGATTAAGGGCCACAGCCTAGCATAAGAACAAATTAGAGAGGATTCCTACACACAAAGGTATAAAACCAAATCTGAAAGTTTTAAGGAGAGTCAGTATTTAACTCTCTGCAAAAACAAAACTAATGTTGTAACTCTCTGCAAAAACTAACTCTCTGCAAAAACAAAACTAACGAAGACAAGATAAAACAAACTGTCTAGCATATATTATACACAATGTCTACCTGCTAACAAAAATTTTCAGATAATTCCCATTTCCAATAATGGCAGAATATCCACAGATAGCTACTATAAAACCTGATAGTAAAAGAAACCATGAACAAAATGAAAAGGCAACCTACTGAATGGGAAAGAATATTTGAAAATGATATACCCAATAAGGGATTAATATCCAAAATATATGAAGAATTTATAAAACTCACCACCAAGAAAAAAATCCTACAACAATAACCCAATTTAAAAAATGTGATTAGACATTTTTCCAGAGAAGATATATAAATGGCCAAGAGACATATGAAAACATGCTCAACATCACTAATCATAAGTACAAACCAAAACCACAATGAGATATCACCCTATACCTGTCAGAATTTATCAGAAGCAAAAACACAAGAAACAACAAGTATACTGTTGATGGAAATGCAAACTGGTGCAGCCACTATGCTAACCAGTACGGAGGTTCTTCAGAAAATTAAAAATAGAAATGCCATATGATCTAGTAATTCTATTACTGGGTATTTGCCAAAAGAAAATGAAAACACTAATTCAAAAAGATATATTTCACCCCTATGTTTATTGCAGCATTATTTACAATAGCTGAGCTATGGATGCAACCCGATGGATACAGAAATGTGGCATGTGGCACGCACACACAAACACACACACAAACACACACATACATATACATACACCCATATACAAAAGAAGAAACATTCTTATATATACAAAGAACAGACTCATGACTGCCAAAGAGAAGAGGCGTAGAGAGGCAAAATGGCAGAAAAAAGTTATAAAATATAGACAAAGTATTTTATAAACAACAACCGGAAGGCAATGGAGAGTGACTGTTCTGAGTTGAACTGTGATTTCCCCCAAAAACGATTATTTGAAATCCTGACCCCCAATATCTCAGGATGCAACCTTATGCAGAAAGAGGTCTTTACACAAGTAATCAAGTTAATATGAGGTCATAAAAATAGACCCTAATCCAATAAGACTGGTGTCCATATAAAAACAGGATATTTGGACACAGAAACACACACACAAAAGAAGAGCACCATGTAAAGATGAGAGCAGAGTTTGATGCACCTACAAGCCAAGCTGTGCCATATATTGCCAGCAAACCAGAAGGATGGAGGAAGGCATAGAGCAGATTCTCCCTCACAGCCCTCAGAAGGAACCAACCCTGCTAATACACTGATCTCAGACTTCTAGCCTCTAGAACTATGAAACAATAAATTTCTATTGGTTAAGCTTCCCTGTTTGTGGTGCTTTATTACAGAAAGCCTGAAAAACTAATTGAGTAATTAAGGCAGAAACTTTACAGGAATTGACTCTTGGAGAGTGAAGTCCATTAGGTTAGAGTTATATATGTGACTCTTCACCCAAGGCCATTTCTCAGTGTATATGGTGTAGAGTAGAATAAAGTTGTAGTCTTACAGCTTGAGTAATCAGAGGAAGAAATTGGGGCTGTCAAAGTGACTAGTGGGTTAGGGAGAAAATTATATGAAGAGTGGAGCCACAGGGTGGGATAAACCTCTATATTGGAAAACAAAGTCTGCCCAACACTTGGCTGATCACTAGAATACACATTCATGGGGAAAACTTCAAGGGACTTAGTTAAAAACAGAACTGAAAAAGTCTAAGAGGGTATTTCATTAGCTGAACACAACAGGGAAGATACTGTTTGGAGGTTAAATCCACCCCAATTAGCTTCAGGCTAGAACAAAAATCAACACTCAACAGAGGAAAATAGCAGAGTTCAAAGTATCTAAAACACCATACACCCAGAGTCCAGTTTAGAACAAAATATTACTAGAGGAACCTGGGTGGGTTTATTTGGTTAAGAGTTCAACTCTTAATTTCGGCTCAGGTCATGATCTCACAAAGTCTAAGATCAAGCCCTGTGAAAGGCTCTGTGCTGACAGAGAAAGCCTGCGTGAGAGTCTCTCTCTGCCCACCCCCCCCCATAAAAATAAATATTTAAAAAAGAATAAAATATTACTAGATTTACAAAGAAACGGAAAAATATGCCTGGAGTCAAGAGAGGAAGCATTCAATAGAAGCAGATACCCCAAAGAATCAAATGGTATAAACAGCATAAGGACTTCATATCAGTGGCATAAAGTATGTTCAGGATTTAAAAGAATCTGTGAAGAATTTTTTCATGTGGGAAATCTCAGCAGAAAAATGGAAACCATTAAAAAGATTAATACAAAAATACCACCAGAATTAAAGTGTACACAATTGCTATAATGAAAATTTAATGGAAATTCTTACCAGCATATTGGAGAAAGAAGAAAAAGTCATTTAACTTGAAGATGTATCAATACAAACAAGCTAGTAGAAGAACAGGAAGAAAACATTTGACATAAATAAACATATTAAGCGACATGTAGGAAAATACTCTTCTGTGTAATACTCTCTTCATTAAAGTCTCTGAAGTAAAAAATATAAAATGTAAGAAAATGTACTTGAAAAATTTCTCAAGTTTAGGGAAAAATAAGTGACAGAACAAAGAATCTCCAAAATCTCAATAAAGGTAAACACAAAGAGAAACTCATCTAGGCATATCATAATCATACCAGTGAAGGCCAAAGATAAAGATACAATCGTAAAAGTAATCTTAGGGGAAAAAAGAAACATAATATCCAGAAAAACAGCAAAAGAAATTACATTTAGCTTCACGTAGAAATAAACCCCTATAACATCTTTAAAGTGTTGAAAAACATTGTCATCCCAGAATCTTAAAGCTAGCAAAAATGTCCTTTAAATTAAATGACAAAATATTCAAAAAAATTCTTGAGATAATTCATCTCCAGCAGAACTGTACTAGAGAACAAAAAAGTTCTTTAGAATAAAGGGAAATGAGTGGTAATACTGAGATACATGTTATGCTGAATCCCAAAGGTTACAGGTGGGGAATTTTTGAAGTATGTCCATGTTCAAATGGCGCTCAAAGAAGCCCAACTGAAATAATTCTGGACTGACAGTGACAACTGTAGACTGAACAAAAGTTCTTTATTTATTCTTGAGGTGGGGGAAGGGACAGAAAGAAAGGGAGACACAGAATCTGAAGCGGGTTCCAGTCTCTGAGTGGTCAGCACAGAGCCTGATGTGGGACTCAAACTCATGAACTGGGAGTTCATGACCTGAGCTGGATACTTAACTGACTGAGCCACCCAGACACCCCCAAAAGTTCTTTTTAAAAGGGTTATTTTGAAGGTAATGATTCTGACTTTGGAAAAACTACAGTGATTGGGAGTGGAAGGATTCACATGTAAAACTCCTTAAGTAAAAATTTATTGACTTAAATAAATTAAGGGAAATGATATCAGAAACTCAGATCTACAGAAAGGAATAATAATCAAAAAACACAAATATAAAAGACTATGTTTTCTTTGCTTAAGTTTTTAAATTTATTTTTTACTGAGATAAAATTCCCAAGAATATAATATTCACATTTAAACATTTTAGAGTATAATCTTTGGAGTTTTTAGTATGTTCACAGTGATATACAACCATCATTAATGTATATTTTTATATTTTTGTCACCCTCCAGAGAAGCTGCACATCTATTAAGCTGCCATCCCCATTTCATTCTTACCCTAGCCTATGACAACTGCTAATCTACTTTCTGTCTCAATGGATTTTCCCATTCAGGATGTTTCATATAAATGGAATCATATATTGTGGATTTTTGTGTCTGGATTCTTTCACAGAGCAAAATGTTTTCAAGATTCATCCATGTTGTAGCACGCATTAGTACTTCTTTCCTTTTTATGGACAAATAATATCCCATTTTATAAGAAAACTACTATTTGCTTTTCCACTAATCAGTTGATGGATATTTGGGTGGTTCTACTGTTTTGGCTATGCTGAATAATATAGCTGTGAACATTCATGTACAAGTTTTTGTGTGAATATATGTTTTCAATTATCTTCGGCATATACAAAGTTCCACGTGTACTTCAGAAGAATGCCTGAATGTCTGTTAGATCTAGTAGGTTTATAGTGTAGTTCATTTACCTTTCTATTTCCTTGCTTTCTGTCAAGTTGTTCTATCCATTATTGAAACAGAATACTGAGGACTCCAACTATTATTTTTGAACTATCTTTCCCTGCAATTAAGTCAGCTTTGGTTTCATGTATTTTGTAGTTCTATTGTTTATAACTGTTATATTTTCTTGATGAATTGACCCTTTAAATGTCCTTTGTCTCTCATAATAATTTCTAGATTAAAGTAATTTTGTATATTAGTTTAGCCACTTCAGCTCTCTTTTGTATACTGTTTTCAGGAGTATATTTTCCATACTTTTTTTTCAACCTATTTGAATATCTAAATCTAAAGTGAATTGCTTATAGAGATGTAGTTGAACCATAATTCTTTAATCCATTCTATTCATCTCTGTCTTTCAACTGGAGAGTTTAATCCATTTACATTTAATTATTACTGATAAGGATTTGCTCTGCCATTTTGCTACTTGTTTTCTATATGTCACATCAGTTTTGTTCCTCAGTTCCTCTTATTACTATCTTATTTTGTGTTAAATATTTTCTAGTTTATCATTTTAATTCTATTTTTATTCTTTTATCATATAGTTTTGAGTTATTTTCTTAGTAGACGCCCTGGGTATTATACTTAACATCTTTATTTATAATAATATTAATTTATTACAATCTTAACTTATAATTCAATACCTATTTATTTTTACATATACAAAAACTTCCTCCTACATATAAAAAAACTGTCCCCTCTTATGTTATTGTCACAAGTCATGTCTTTATACATTTGTGCCCACTGATACAGATTTATAATTATAGTTTGATGTAACTGTATTTTAAATAATAGAAAAAAAGGAGTAAAAAAAACATTAATACAAATTTTATAATTTCATTTGTAGTTATCATTACTGGTGTTCTTTGTTTCTTTGTGTCCCTTCAAGTTACTGTTTGCTAGCAATGAACTCTCCCAGTTTTTGTTTGTCTTGGAATGTCTCAATTTGCCAATCTTTGAGGGATAGTTTTGCTGGACAGAATTCTTGGTTGGCAGTTTCTTTTTTCTTTCAGTACTCTGAATATATCATACTGATGTATTCTACCCTCTATGGTTTCTGAGGCAAGATTAGCTGCTAATCTTATTAAGGATGCTTTGCTTATGACAAGTCACTTCTCTTGCTGTTTTCAGTATTCTTTGCCTTTCAACAGTTTGATTATAATGTATCTCAGTGTGGATCTATTTGAACTTATCTAATTGGAGTTCACTGAGACTCTTAGATATTCAGATTCAAATTTTTCATCAATTCTAGGAGGCCTCACTCATTATTTCTTCAAATATTCTTTCTTCACCTTTCTCTCCTCTCCCTCTAGGCCTCCTACTATATGCTTGACAGTATCCCATCAGTCTTTGAGGCTCTGATTATTTTTCTTCCTTCCTTTTTTTTCTATTCCTCAGACTGGACAATTTCAATTCACCTATCTTTAAGTTAACTGATTCTTCCTTCTATTGATAAAATCTGCTATTGATATCTCCTAGTGAGTTTTTCACTTCAGTTACTGTTTTTATCCATACCAAAATATTTGGTTCCTTTAAAAATTTTCTGTTTCTTTACTGATGTACTGTATTTGAGATATCATTTTCATAATTCCTTTTAGTTCCTTTTTTTAAAAAAAAAATTTTACATTTATTTATTTTTGAGAGACAGAGAGAGACAGAGTGTGAGCAGGGGAGGGGCAGAGAGAGAGGGAGACACAGAATCAGAAGCAGGCTCCAGGCTGTCAGCACAGAGCCCGATGTGGGGCTCAAACCCACGAATTGTGAGATCATGACCTGAGCTGAAGTCGGACGCTCAACCGACTGAGACACCCAGGTGCCCCAATAATTCCTTTTGGTTCCTTGCACATGGTTTCCTTAACTGAACATATTTAAACTTCTGATTTAAAGTATTTGTCTAATAAGTTCAATGTCAGTGCTTCCTCAGAAAGAGTTTCTGATGATTAATTTGCTTTTCCTGTATATGGGTCAGACTTTCTCATTTCATTGCATAACTTCTAATTATTGAAAACTGGATATTTTGAATAATATGATACAGCAACTCTGGAAATCACATTCCCCTCCCTGCTCCATAGGTTTGCCATTGCTGTCTGTTGTAATTATTGCTGGTTTCTTGTTTAGTGACTTTTTGAGCTAATTTTGTAACATCTGTAGGTTTTGTCACTTATGCCCACTGAAGTCTCTGTTCCATTTGCTTAATGGCCAGACAGTGATGGGACATGGATTTCCCTAATGGTGTGGAATGCAAAAAACCTCCCAGTCTGGTAGATGAACTCTATGTGTGTATGCCTTCTACATTCAGCCACATAATTTACATCTCTGCCTTAACCTTCACTACCTGCTTGAACAAGGCAGAAAACAGAACTGAGAGTTAGGACCTCCTCAGGGCTTTCTTGAGTATATGCACAGTCTAGGGGTGAATAGTTCCAAGAATATGTCAGAGTTTTTCAGATTTCTTATTCCCCAAAACATTTCATTCATCAATCTCTCCTCCTAACTGTTTTTATGACGTACTGTTTGCCTTAACTGTTATCCATTGCTTATGGCAACAACAAGTATCTTTGGCTATAAACATTTTTGACAAATGCACCCTGGGTAGCTGCTAGAGCAGTGGGATAATTCTGTGTTATGCATGATAAAGGCAAGCCTTTTGAACTGACCTACTAAGGAGGCACCAGACAGGTCAACACCATTACAAATTTTTGCTAATGTAGTTCATTCTGCTCCCTCTGGTGTTAGTGCCAGAATACAAACTTAATTTTCAATGGTACCACTGTGTTAGAGAGTAGGGAAGGATCCAAAAAAGTTTAAAATACCACAAAGCTCACTGTAATTATTTAGATCAAGCTAGGTTTTCCTGAGTAAGTATTCCCTGGTTTTTGCAAGCTTTTGATTAGTTTCCAGATTCTGTAAAATGTTGGCCCAGAAAGGTTTTTAAAAAAATTTTTTTAACGTTTTTATTTATTTCTGAGAGAGAGAGAGAGAGAGAGCGAGAGAGAGAGAAGGCACTAGAGGGGGAGGGGCAGAGAGAGAGGGAGAGAGAGAGAATATCAAGCAGGCTTCATGCTGCCAGCTGCAGAGCTCAATGTGGGGCTTGAACCCATGAACCATTAAATCATGACCTGAAATGAAATCAAGAGTTGGATGCTTAAACACAAAGCCACTCAGGTTCCTCTTGACCCAGATAGTTTTTAACAGTTTTTTTTCTCATTGATTTTTTTTTTTTTTTTGGAAGCATAGACTTTTGGACTTCCTTACTCTGCCATTCCCCTCCTCACGTAAATTTTTAAAAGACATATGGGTCTCTACTTTCACCCAAGATAGAAGAATAGGGACCAGATTTACTATCTCACCTGAAACAACTAAAAACCTGAGGAAATACATGAAACAATGTTTTTCAAGACACTGGCTATAAGCCAGTGAATAAAAGAGATCCTTAAGATAATGGAAACAAATGAAGTAAACCTTATGAAATCTTGAGCCAATTGTGTGGAAGAGGTTCCTAATTGTAAAAGGAAAAGAACCCAGACAGAACCTATTGGTCTTTCTGAATTGATGAGACAGAGCTGGAAGAATGGGGAGGCAAGGACAGCTAGAATACACAGGTCAGAATAACACAAAGGAGGGAGCTGCTGAGAAAGAGAGAAAACAAGAGTGGGAGGACTCTCCCAAATATTCAGATTATTTATCCTAAAATTCATGTGAGGAAACTACCCAAGGTTAGGGAAAGAACCAACCAGGAAAACAGTCCCCAGAGCTCACCTAGGTCTGAAGACAGTTTCACTTGCCAAAGTGGAAATACCTCATAATCTAGGGAGCAACAGGTAGAATCATAAGAATGGTTTTGCCTCAGTAGTGGAGCAAAATTAGCCCAAGACTACACACTGTCCTGCTCCCAGAATCACAGAGACTGAAGAGCTAAAAGGATCAAACTGTCTCCAGGTAAATTAACCGTGTCAAAAAAAGAAGAAATACCTCAATAGTACTTACAATAGTAAAAATATCTTACCATCCACAAGGTAAAATTTGCAGTGTATGACAACCAATTAAATATTAGAAGCATGCAAAAAAGCTGAGTGGTAGACAGAAGACTTATAGCAATAAAAAAAAAAAGTCAATCAATCCAAACCATCCCCCCAAAAGACATGGATGACAGAATTAGTAGACAATGTTTTTTAAATAGTTACTATAATTCTATTCTCCATATTCAAGAAGCTAGAGGAAAAATTCAAATGTTTACTGTAGGCTTAGAGGATGTTTTATAACAGCTCAATCAAAATTATAGAAATTAATTCTAACATGTGTAAGATAGAAATACACTAGATACGGAAAATGGCACATTAGATATTGTAGAAGAAAATATCAGTAAACATGAAGTGTAACAATATTGCTGTAATCCTAGAGACTCAATATCCAGCAAAAATATCTTTTATAAACAAAATATCCTTTTCAGAAATAAAAAGGCTGAAATAATTTATTACCAACAGAAATAATGAAAAAGTAGATGTTACTATACATACTACAGATTTTAAAAAGAAATTAAGAGAATATTATGAAAAATACACTATGACACTACATTTCTAAAAACTTAAGTGATACATGCAATGGTTAATGAGCACATATAAAGTTCACAGCATCACCAGTAGTTAGTAAAATGCAAAATAAATCCCTAAGATACTACCATTCACCCAATAGAGTTGCTAAAATAAGAAGCCTGCAAAGACTGAACTTTGTCCCAAAATTTGTATATTGCTGATGAAAGTGTAAATGATACAAACAATTAAAAAAAATGTTTATTTCATGTAAAATTAAACAAACATCTACCCTATAAACCAGCAATTTCATTTTTAGATATATATCAAAGAGAAATAAAAACATTTATTTACAAAGTGAATTATATGGAAATGTTTATAGTTTTTTTCATAATAACCAAAAAAAGTAAAAAGAATGCAAACACTCATCACTGGAAAACGGGTAAACAAATTATTGTAGGTTTAAAGGACTGAATACTACCCAGCAACACAAAAAAATTGCTTACATATGCATTAATAAAGATGACTCTGACATATATTTTTCTGAGTGAAAAAAGCCAGATCAAAAAAAAAAATTGTATCATATCATTTTACTTAGAGTGACGATCTAGAACAGTCAAAGCTGATCTCTGATGACAAAAATTACAACAGTGCTTTCCTCTGAGTGTCTCACTGACTAGAAAAAGCTATCAGAGAACATTTAGAGTGATAAAAATGTTTTGTATCTTAATACACGTGTTAGTTACATATCAAAACTCATTGACATTGTACATATAAGATTTAATTCACTATGTACATTTTACTTTAAAAAGTTATAAATATTGGACCCTTGTTAATATATTTGCTTTTTATAGAGATAGGGGTTTGTAATTATGATACGACTTCTTGGCATTGCGTGCTATGGTGTGTAGGTTTTGCCATTAACTCACCCCATCAAGTGTGAACATCTCTTCCCAGTTCTGTGTTCGCTGATGCAGTCATGTTGGTAGACTGAATTTGGCCATGGAGAAAGTATTCACACTATAAAAATAAGCAAATGTTATAAATATTTTTGTTTCAGTTTGTTTTTTGAAGAACAATTTATTAAACATTTGCAAGTATACTATGAACAAATATATTGAGAATATTGAAGCCAGGTTTCCCATTGTTGGAAAATGGATTTAAAATATGGGGACAAGGAAAAGTAAGATATATCCCATGGTATCTGATTAGAATTAAAGGTGTAAGAATAAACTGATGCTTTTCTTTAAAAATTTTTTAATATTTACTTTTGAAAGAGAGAGAGAGAGACAGAGCATGAGTCAAGGAGGGGCAGAGTGAGAGGGAGACACAGAATCCAAAGCAGGCTCCATGCTCTGAGCTGTCAGCAGTGAACCTGACACAGGGCTCTAACTCACATATGGCGAGATCATGACCTGAGCCAAAGTCGGCTGCTTGACCGACTGAGCCACCCAGGCACCCCTAAACTCATGCTTTTTAATAAACAGATGCAGGTAGAATTAAGAATGTGTGTGTGTGTGTGTGTGTGTGTGTGTGTGTGCGCGTGCGCGCGCGCGCATGCGTGTGCGTGGTTTTCCAAGTGATGGCACTTTGGTAACAATAAACACACACTGTGCCCATATCTTGGTTTCTAAATATTATTATCCTTACCATAAACCAAAGGCTCATAAAGAAATGATGATTCCAGGGCTAATGCAGAGAAACTAACAAGCAATGCCTGGAGTATCTCATTGGTACAAAAACTAAAAAAATACTCAAAAAAACATGAAGACCTACCAAAATGCAACAGAAGATAGAGGGATTCTCCACTCATCAAACTTGGGATGAATATCTAATTAAATAAAGAATATAATGTGCTATAATATATGTTACACATATATATTATTACATATGTATTATAATATAATACATTAGTAAAATCTAAAAATCTAAGAGTCTTCCATCATAAAAACATATCAATAGGAGAGCAAAGAAAGTTTTCCTTATAGTAAAATCCGACTAATTAACATAGGGAGACTGGTGGAATTAGAAAATTATTACTGGATGCTAAAACTGGTAGGCAAAAGTTTGATGATAGTTGTGTATTCATAGATTTTTAAAATATTTCACTGAAGTTACTTATTAATTACAAAGGGGAAATTTTTTAAGTAAAGAAACTTAGAAAATACCATTTTATCCAAGCCATCAAAGCTAACACAGCCAATTTGGGAGCAAACTGACATTATGTGCCTCCTAATAAGATTCACTGAGGAGAATACACTATCACTTCAGTAGTATTCTTGCCAAAAATGCATATCCTGAATCTAATCATGAAGAAACATCAGACAAATCAAAACTGAGGAACATTCTACAAAGCAGATGGCTGAAAGTCTTCAAAAATTTCAAGGTCAAAAAGCACAAAGAAAGGCTGAAGAACTGTTCCAAATTAGACACTAAAGAGATGTGACAACTGAATATAATTCAGGATCCTGGATTTGATCCTGGACTGGAACAATCAGTTACTATTCAGGACATTACTGGGACAATTGATAAAAAGGATGAGATGACATTATTGTATTAATATCAAATTTCCTGGTTTTTATAACTCTAATCTAGTTACATAAGAGGATGCCCTTGTTTCCTTAGTATATGCACACTGACATATTTAATGACATATTTAAGTATAAAGGGACATGATGTCTTGATCTTGCTCTCAAAAACTTTTTTTTCAGGAAAAAATAGAGAAAGAGAGAGAGACACCAAGAGAGACACCAAGAGAGAGCAAGCAAATGGGCAAAATGTAAACGACTGGTGGAAATGAGTAAAAGGTACATGAGAATACCTTAAGGTATTTTTGAAACTTTTCTGTGCACGTGAAATTACATCAAAATATACCTCCATTTGAGCCAACATGGAGTAACAGGAACTGGATCCACCTTCTCACTTAAAACAATTTTTAAAATGTGCAAAATACTTAAAACAATGGTTTTCAAAACACAGAATATCAGGCAGTAGAAGATAATGATGCATGAGAAAAGGGAGACAAATGAGGGAGGATTACAATCGTCCCACCTTACTACGTGGAGTTAGCTCCCAAAATGCAGGGCAAGGGAGTTTCCCTGAGTTGAAGAGATATAGACAGGATACCAGGAAGGCCAATGTGACCAGAGTTCCAATGACAATGTACTGAAGAGGAAAGATCTTCACTTAAAGAGGGAGAACTGCCTTAAGTCTTCAGCTGAATACTCTCAGAGTATGCATATAAAAAAATTACCCAAAGCTGGGGAAAGAAACACCCGAGAGAAAGAGTGGAAAAAAATATCAGAGCTCACACATGGTCAGAAGAAATCCATGTTCCCACTGCCAGAGTAGAAAAACTGCACAATTCACAAGGGTATTGTAGTAGTGGTAGAAAGGCATGCCGAGATAAAAGCTTCTATGGTGCCACCCAAGAAAGCTGATAAGTGTACCTAAAAGAAATTAAATGGTTTTCAAGGAACTTAACTGTGTCTTAAAACATAGCTCAGGAACATTTATAAAAATATAAAATCATCCTGCAGTCCAACATGGTAATATACAAAATGGCAATCATCGAACCACAAATTATAACACATGAAAAAAGTTAAAAAAAATAAAGCCCATAATGAAGAGAAAAATAAAATCAATGGAAAAAGATATATAAATGCCATGAATGACAGAATTAGTAGACAACAACATTAGCAGTTATTATAACTATATTTCATTTGTTCAAATATGTAGAATAAAGGTTACAACTGTTAGAGATAAGGAAGGCATTAAAAAGACCAAATCTGTGCTTCTAGAGATAAAACTACAATGTGTGAGGTGACAAAGTACACTGGTAGGTATTAAAAGTCATTTAGACTCAGTAGAAGAAAAGATTAGTAAACTTAAAGACACAGCGACAGAATCTCACCAAAGGTAAACACAGAGCAGAAGAAAAAGAAACAGCATCAAGGACCTTCAACTATCCAATTTACATATTACAGGAGTCCCTGAAGAAGTGACACATAGTACAGAAAAAAATTTTTGCATATGTAAAGGCCAAATGTTAGCTGAAAGAATTTATTATGCAAATCAACACTGCAGAAACTGTTAATGATAGCGCTTCAATCAGAAAGAAAATACCAGGGGTACCTGGATGGCTCAGTTGGTTAAGCATCCAACTCTTGATTTAGGCTCAGGTCATGATCTCATCGTTCGTGAGACGAGCCTCCGACAGCCCAGAGCCTGCTTGGGATTCTCTCTCTCCATCTCTCTCTGCCCCTCCCCAGCTTGCACAATCTCTCAATCTCTCTCTTTCTGTCTCACTCAAAATAAATTAATGAATACTTAAGAAAAAAAGAAAGAAAGAAAATACCAGATGGAAATCAGCAATTATACAAAAGAAATATTTCTAGAAATGGTAAATATACAGATACATACAAAAAGACTTCTTAATTTTAAAATTTCCTTAAAAGATAATGGATTATTTAACAGGCAAAAATAAGAGCGGTATGCTGAGTTTATAACATATGTAGAACTAAAATGTATGAAAATTGTATCAAAAGGATAGGGGAGGGAAAATGGAAGTATAACATTGTAAGGCTCTTACACTATATGAGATAATAAACAATATTACTTGAAAGTACTTTAAAATGCATATTATTAACCCTAAAGCAATGACTACAAAAGAAAAGAGTTATAGCTAATGAAGCAAACCAAAGAAAACAAAATAAGTAGCTAACGTGGAATTGTAAATATTACTGAACTCGGGCACCTGGGTGGCTCAGTGTCTGACTTTGGTTCAGGTCATGATCTCATGCTTCGTGAGTTCCAGCACCCCATCGGGCTCCCTGTTGTCAGCACAGAGCCTGCTTTGGATCCTCTGTCTCCCTCTCTCTCTTCCCCTCCTCCACTCGATCTCGTTCTCTCTCTCTCTCTCTTACAAACATTAAAAAAATAAATATTACCGAATTAATCTAGAAGAAATGAGTAAAAGAAAAGGGGACCAAAGAACAGATGGGATATATAGCAAGACAGAAGACTTAACCCCCATTATATCAATTTTCATTAAATGTAAAAATCACTAGACATATGAATAAGCAGGAAAACGTAACTAATCTAGAGACAAAGCAATCAATAGAAACAGATGCTGGAAACTGTACAAAAAGACCTTAAAACAGCTGCTAACCTTATGCACAATGATATTAAGGAAAAGATGGAATATGTGAACCAATGAGGAAATCTCAGAATAGCAATAAAAACTAAAATGAAAACCAAATAGAAAATCTAGATAACATACAACATCTGAAATAAATAATTTACTGGGCATGTGGCTTCTGCTACTTAATCCACAAAATCAAAACCGAAGTCATTAAAAAAAATAGTAACATAAAATCCAAAAGGTTCCAAGACCTCAGAGGGGACCCAGAGTTGCTTGCATTCTTGCTGAAGTGGTCGCATGGGGAGGCAGCTGCTGTCAAAACAGTAAGAGGCAAAGAGCTGAATTCAAATTTTTAAAGCTCAGGGTGGGTATGGCAAGTAATGATTCCTGGAAGCCTCAGGCTCCAGGGGAGTCTGTACCCACTTCTCAGTCTTTTCTATGGGCCTTTCCAGTAGAATATGAGGAAAGGCTGGGGTCAGAGCAGGAGACAAGTCTCCCTCTGAGGTGCAGGTGAGAAGGGCCTGCTGAAGTCTCAGGATGGAGAAGAACTCAGAGAAACTCCATGGTAACTCCAACTGATTTTTTGACAAGGATGCCAAGATAATTCAACAGGGGAGAAGAAAAGTCTTTTTGACACATATGAATGGACCAGCTGGATAACATCTAAGAAATACTAACATTTCAATCCCTGTTTCACACTATACACAAAAATACAATTCAACAAAATTATATATACATATATGTGTGTGTGTGTATAAAAGCTAAAAAACTCCTAGAGGTAAAGACAGAAGAATATCTTCACAAACTTGTGGTTGCCAAGTATTTCTTACAGGGAACAAAATAAAGCACTAGTACTGTTAAGAATCATGTATAAGCAAAAAAAAAAAAAAAGAATTCTGTATAAGAGTGAAGTCATATGACATTTGTCTTTCTCTGACTAATTTCACTTAGCATAATACCCTCTAGTTCCATCCACATAGTTGCAAATGGCAAGATTTCATTATTTTTGATTTCCAAGTTACACTCTATTGTGCGTGTGTGTATATATATATACATATATATACATATATATGTATGTATACATATACATATATATGTGTGTGTATATATATATATATATATATACACACATATATACATATATACATACACATACACACACACACACACACACACACACACACACACACACACCACATCTTCTTTATCCATCATCTGTTGATGGACATTTGGGCTCTTTCCATACTCTGGCTATTGTCGATAGTGCTGCTAGAAACATGGGGGTGCATGTGTCCCTTCGAAACAGCATACCTGTATCACTTGGATAAATACCTAGTAGTGCAATTGCTGGGTCACAGGGTAGTTCTATTTTTAATTTTTTGAGGAACCTCCATACTGTTTTCCAGAGTGGCTGCACCAGCTTGCATTTCCACCAGCAGTGCAAAAGAGATCCTCATATGACTTCACTCATATGAAGACTTGAAGATACAAAACAGATGAACATAAGGGAAGGGAAGCAAAAATAATATAAAAACAGGGAGGGGGACAAAACATAAGAGACTCAAAATATAGAGAACAAACAGAGGGTGACTGGACAGGTTGTGGGAGAGGGGATGATCTAAAATGGGTAAGGGGTTTAAGGAATCTACTCCTGAAAACGCTGTTGCACTATGTGCTAACTTGGCTATAAAATTTATAAAAAATAAATAGATTATAGGAAAAAAAAGAATCATGTATACGAACTGTTAAGAAAGTACAAAGAAAATAAGAAAGGCATGTCGCCATCTGGTAGAAAATATTTGCTACACACAGAGCTGACAGAGAATTTGTATCCAGAATATATAAAGAATTCCTATAAACTAATAATACAAAGATAAACAACCCCATTAGAAAGTAGACTGTAGACTTGAACGGACATGTCACCTACACACAAAGGTATGAGGACACAATATAACACATAAATAGCATAGAAGTATGTAAATAGGTGTTCAAAACCATTATCAGAGAATTATAAGTTAAAAGGACGAAATACCACTTACTATTTCAAACCCACTGAAAGAGCTAAAATTAAAATGACAGACAATACCTACTGAGCTGAGAATGTGAAGCAAGTGGAATTCTCATGCACTGTTGCTGGCAGAAGGAGAAAATAGTAACTTCAAGAAAAGTGTTTGCCAGTTCCCTACAAATTTATTTTTATTTATTTATTTTAAGAGAGTGAGTGTGAGCAGGGGAAAGGGGGGAGGAGGGGAGGAAGGGAGGGAGAGGGAGAGGGAGAGGGAGAGGGAGAGGGAGAGGGAGAGGG
>NC_064813.1:18748984-18872409 GCF_023721935.1 Panthera uncia
GAGGGAGAGGGAGAGGGAGAGGGAGAGGGAGAGGGAGAGGGAGAGGGAGAGAGAATCCCAAGTAGGTTCTGCACTCAGTACAGAGCCTGATGTGGGGACTGATCTCACAAATCGTGAGATCATGACCTGAGCAGAAACCAAGAGTCAAATGCTTAAGTGACTAAACCACTCAGGCACCCCACTTTCTTAAAAATTTAAATACGCACATACCTGTATCTAATAGTTCCATTGTTATATATGTAACCAAAATAAATGAAAATGTATGCCCATAAAAATACTTGTATATTTATAGGGGCTCTATTCACAATAACCAAAAATTAGAAAAATCTCAATGTCCCTACGCAAGAGAATAAGTTTATTTTAATTTATCCACATAATGGAATATTACCCATTATGAAAAGCATAAACTACTGAAACACACAACAACATGGATTAGTATTAAAACACTGCCTTGTGTAGTAAAACCAGAAAGAAAACAGTGGCCCTAGTGTATGATTCCACTTATAGAATTCTCAAGAACAGGCACGACTAGGCTGTGTGATGGGATCAGGTTGCTGGTTGCAAGGTGGACGTGGGAACTGACTAGAATCAGCATGGGAGAATTTTGTTGGCGATGAAAGCGATGTGACGTGTTTTTATCAAAATTCAGGAAAATGAACGCTTAAAATTTGTAAATGTCACATGATGTAAATTCTGCTTCACCAAATAGAATCAAGCTGTGGTAGAAAAATTTTACAAAGCAAATAGTTCTTTAAAATTACCATTTCTTTGGAACGTGTTTTCCTCCTGATATTTGTATATGAGCGGGATCATCTAAAGTTCATCATATATTTTGAAGGAGATAACGAAGTCAGTCTTTGAAAAGGAAAAAAAAAAGCCCTCCAGTACTGAAACTGTACTGTGCTGACAATCCCCCCCGTCTGGAGGCAGCTCCCCCATCAGCTCGTGAAGACTGCGCCCACTTCCATCGCGCTTCTGCTCCTGATTCCACCTCTTACTTGCCACAGCACACATACGGGCAATGCAGGCTAAGGGGCCATGTGACTGTGCCTGTATAATTCATCAAATGCCCCCTCCTCCTCCACAAGAGAGTAGTTTTGCTTTGTTTTGCTCTAAGCCTTTCACGATTCTAGATGAGGAATAAATATTTTCTGGACTGCCTGGAAAAACTCTCATTACTGCAATGCCTGATCGTCTGTGGCTATTCCTGCCTCACATAATAAATGTCCTCAGCTACAGACTGAAGAGCTAGCGTGTGATAAAATGTAGTCTTATTTCGCTTTATTGATGTATAACTGGGGCTTTTTTTTTATTGGAATGGGCGAGTTTTATTTTTTTTATTCTTTTTTTTTAATATGACATTTATTGTCAAATTGGTTTCCATACAACACCCGGTACTCATCCCAACAGGCGTAGGGCTTTGCTTTTTAACTCTGTAATGCCAGTATACACGGGGTATGCCTGCACCTAATGAGTATCACCTCTCTTGCAGAAGACACAGCAAGTGAACACCCTGGAGTGAGAGCCACTCCGTTTTTGCTTCTCTCTGATCTCACTCCACAAACACTAAACCCTAATTTCAAATCGAAGTGCCACCATTCATTCTATGTTAAGTTTTTAGGTTCCCCTTAAATGTTTAATAAACAAACTATTAAGACATTTCCACTGGAAGTTGTTTTCACCCTATGATCTGCCTGGATTTAAAATCAGGCAATCACACTGGCAAGTAGAATTATAGCTCTTTTGAATCCAGCGTTCATCACTATGTGCCTACAAATTCTGTGTTTCAGTACAGCTCTCTCGTCCCACCTCTGAGAGGTGGTCACATAATTGGTGAAGAGAAAACAGGTGTGGGAGCCTGAATCTGAGACACATGTGGGCGGCTCTTTGGAATGATGTATCTTCTAGAAACAACTCTACCATTAAGAGAGGATATAAACAAGAACAAGACTTACTGAATAAAAAGTAGAAAGACAGGAAGAGATTTAAGAAAATCTAGTTAGGGTTTATGAACAGGAAGGCGAATGAAAGAGGAACAGACCCAGACACTCTTCCACAGGTCCAAGCGGAAAACCAGAAATACGCTGATGTCAGTACATAAGGCAGGAAAGGTCTCCAAAAAAAAAAAAAAAAAAAAAAAAAAAAGGCAACATTACTAATGGACTTTCAAAAGGAGCTAAAAATACTGGGGGTTACTGACTTCTGGCAAAAGAAAGTGACATGCAGATTAAATGTTCTTCCTCTATTCAGGGAGGGTGGGATGAGTGAACAGCATATTTTTTTTTCTTTTTGAACAACATGAGGAAATATCATTTACTACCATACTATCTGCACGGTAGTAAATTCCATTGAATAAATGTTCACTTGAAAAAGATAGGAAGCTTTGAATTATATCACATTACTTTTATGAATCCAAAATAGAAACTTCTTGGGAAATTTTAGAAAATCTAATAATATCCCCATTTATTTCTCGATTCCACAATTCAAGATCAGAAGAAAACTTTTAAGACCATGCCATCACCATTGCTCACAGTTCTGACCGTATAACATTAGTCACCATATACAGTGACAAGCCAGGCTCTCTCTGACATAGGGAAATGAGGCTCTTTCCCAAACCTAGAGATAGTATTATTTCAGAATGCTTGATATTATTCATCTTGGCAACTAAAGAAAAAAAATATGCTAGATAAATAAGGGGCTAAAAGGAGGTGAACATTTTACTAGAGAATTCAAAAATTTCCTTAGTCACCAAGTCTTTAGAAACTATCCCCTACATAGAGTGAGCATCTTCTCTTGAACACTGTCTATATTCATTACTTTCTTTAACCAAACCACAGTAGTTTTAATTCTCTATCTGTATGTGACATCCCGCATGGGCAAAATCGATACTGCTACTGATCCTCCATGAACAGGACAAGCAACACCAAGAGGAGATTCACACATAAACACCACTGTAATTGCCTTTCCTTTTTTTTTTCTTTAAAGCTTTTAACATTTATTTATTTGAAAGAAAGAGAAGGAGGAAGAGAGGGAGGGAGGGGCGGAGAGAGAGGGAGACAAAGAATTCGAAGCAGGCTCCAGGCTCTGAGCTGTCAGCACAGAGCCCAACATGGGGCTTGAACCCACAAACCGTGAGATCAGGACCTGAGAGCTGAAATCAAGAGTCAGATGCTTAACTGACTGAGCCAACCAGGCGCCCCATGAACTTTATCCAAACACCCTCCACATGCCTAAATCCACTCACATTCCAAAAATGCAAATCTGTATGTCATTCTCCTGTTTAAAACCTTCAGAGCCTCTTAACGTCTTCAAGATAAATTTAAACTTCACACCATGCCATAGAGGGATTCTCATGATGTGCTTTTTTGCCCACTTTCCTGGCCTCATCTGTTGACTGTCCCCACAGTCACCCAGGTGTCTCCTTTCATGGTAATAAGCTTGCTGTTCCCTACACACACCATGCTGTCACATACCTTAGTACTTTTCCTGAAGGGCCCCTCTCACTGGAGTACGAAACCCAACCCCACCTCCAATACCCCAGCCAGGCTGATGTCTCCTTTGCTTTAACACTCTGCTCAAGCATCTCTTCTCCTTCGGAGAGTTTCCTTCCTAACACTCTCTCCTCAAAAATATGCCACCTCCCACCCCTTTCCCTTCATCTCTCTGCTTTCTACCACAAAGTTATTAGGTTTATGTAGGTTTATATTTCTGCTCTGTACTTTCACAGCACTTCATGCACAACTCTTGTTCAGCACTCACACCACACCGGCATCTTTTATTTTCTCTCCTCTTTCTCTGCTAGACCTCTTTGAAGCAAGGTCTATACTAGTTTAATTTTTTACCAGTAGTGCCTAACAGTGTAGCTCATCCATAGAACGTATCTAATACATGCAGGTTAAATGGGGGAAAAATGACTGAAGGGAGAAAGAATTTGTATTCTTTCAAATATTGTACTTGAATGCTTTGTATTGAATGCTTATATGCCCCCCAAATTCGTATGTTGAACCCTAACCAAGATGGATGGTATCTGGAGAGGGTACTTTGGGAATGAGGTTTAGATAAGATCATGAGGGTGAGGCCTTCATGATGGGATGAGTGTCCTGATAAGAGACACCACAGAGCTTGCTTGCCCTCTTCCTGTGCACTGAGGAAAGGTCATGTGAGCACAAAGGAAGCAGGTAGCCACCTACAAACCATGAAGACAACCCTCACCAGGAACTGAATCAGCCTGTACTCTGATCTTGAACTTCCAGCCTCCAGAATGGTGAGATGATGAATGCATATTATCTAAGCCACCCAATCTATGGTATTTTGTTATGGAAGCCTGAGCTCACTCAGAGAGGAAGGAAAGAATAAATAAACAAATGAATGAATAAGTAAAAATATGGACAAGAGAGTCAACTAGTGGATATGCCCCTTGTACACTTTGTAACCGGTGGCTCACGGCTGCAGTGACCAGCCACGTGTAGAAATTCAGTCTGTGGTTCTTGTCTCTGCAGGGGTAATTGGCTCTCCTGGGGAGTCACATTATTGACCTTGCACTCATTAGTGCCCCCGAGATCTAATCAGAACTAACAGCACAGACAAAAAAGAGCCATTAAGCTGATGATTGTGTGGGGCAAAGGCCATGAAGATCCCTTCCCTTTACTTGAAAATGTTAACCTCTCCTTTAGGACACATATATGGGGATATTAAGGACATATGTGGAGTCTGCAATATTCATGAAATCTTAAATTATGAAAAATACTCATAACAAGAAAAACTCAAAATTGATTTAAGCAAATAAAAGGAAATACCTCATTACATAGTGGTATCTCTGCTTCCTTGCTTTCTACTTCCCTCCCCATCAAAAGTCCACTCATTCTACCATCACTGAAGAGATTTTTTTTAAACCAGCCTTCTTAAAAATTTCAGCGGCTCTTCATTGCCTTCACAATTCAAACCACACTTTCTGGTATCCATGCTTTTGTAAACCAGCACTTAGCATTCTAGCCAAAAAGGAGTTAACAGCAAGCCCTCTCTTACCTCTTCTCCTTTGCATATGCTTTTCTTTCTACTTGTCACACCGCTCCACCCCCAACCACATTTCCCCCTACTCATCCTCCAGCTCTTAGCTAATGTATCATTTTGCCCAGGAAGTTCTGATTCCCCAAAGCTAGGTACTTACAACACACCCTCTAGTTCCCTCTAGAAAACTGTAATCACACGGAGTTTATTTGCTCATTTCACCTATAGACAAGAAGCTCCTGGAGGGCAGAAACTCTGGTATTCTCTATGCCAGCCACATGACTGGCAAATAGCAGGTGCTCCTTAAATAATTCTTGTTAAATGAGTAAATTAATGGGGATGCTCTAGAACTTGTGAATAGTCATAAGTCCAAGGACAACTCTGCATTTTTATGTTATTTTATGGTTGACTACGTGCCTTCAAAACTCAGTATCTCACTGAAGTTTCAAACAATTCAGTAAAGCAGGGCAGGCGCTAATCAAACACTGTTGATTATTCACTCTAGAGCCACGTCTTCTCTGTTCCATGTTGGGAAAGCCTCAGTTTTCTTCTGAAGTCCGCTCCTCTCCCAAGGAGCTAGGACTAATCCTGACTAGTGGGAGGTGACTGTGGTGGTTGTGTCGGCCTGCTTCCCCAGAAACAGGGTGTTGGGCAAGGCTTACGTGTGATCACGTCAGTGGGAGGTGTGACGCCAGGGCATAAAGGGTGAAGGAGGAGGGAAGGGACGCAAGGAAGAATGGGAAGTAACTAAAAGTTGATGCTTTTCCATGGTGGCCACCATTTCACAAAGAGACACGGAGTTACTGAGGCACTCCAGATGTCTCCAGACAAGCTACATCAAAAACCCACACTTCCAGAACATGCCCTCGCAGGCGGAACAGAGAAGCACTCATCTACATTCTCCCAGTCTCTGTCTCCCACCGCAAAGAGTTTGGCCCGTAAGGAGTAACTGCGGGCATGGTGCTTCACCGAAGCGCACACATGGTGGGAGAAGCCAGAGACTCAGCAAAATGGCATGGGCTTACATGGACTGGCCAGGCTGCTGCTGTAGCTGTGAACACCCAAGGGCCCAGGAGGCAAGAGAATAGGAGGACCAACATAAAACAAGGCAGCTACAGTGGTACTTGCAGGGATTAGTTTCAGGGCTTGAATGCAGCAAGTCTGCTGCTAGAAGAGGAGTGGCATGGCAAAAGTTTTTAGAGACATTCTTTTCTTTTTTATGTAAATCCAAGTTAAGTTAGTTAACATATAGTGTAATAATGATTTCAGGAACAGAATTTACTGATTCGTCACTTACACATAACACCCAGTGCTCATTCCAAGTGCCCTCCTTAATGCCCATGACCCATTTAGCCCATTCCTCCACCCACCTCCCCTCCAGCAACCCTCAGTTTGTTCTCTGTACTTGAGAGTCTCTTATGGTTTGTCTCCCTCTTTGTTTTTGTATTATTTTTGCTTCCCGTCCCTTATATTCATCTGTTTTGTATCTTAAACTCTACATATGAGTGAAGCCCCAAGCTATTTGTCTTTCTTTGACTTATTTTGCTTACCATAATACTCTCTAGTTTCATCCACGTTGTTGCAAATGGCAAGATTACATTCTTTTTGATCACTGAGTAATACTCCATTGTATGTGTATGTGCGTGTGTGTGTGTGTGTGTGTATATATATATATGTATACATATATATATATATATACATATATATATACATATATATACGTATACATATATATATACATACACATCTTCTTTATCTGTTCATCAGTCGATGGACATTTAGGCTCTTTCCATACTGTGACTGTTGTCAGTAGTGCTGCTACAAATATTGGGGGTGCATATGCCCCTTTGAAACAGCACAAAGATACTAGGAAAATGTACTGTATTTCATTGATTGGACAACTCGGGATGCATCTGACAATAAACAGCTTGTCACAATCTAACTGGCAGTGCTATTTCTTTTGTGGTGGTGTATAAAGTAATGGTGCGACTCACAGCCCGTGACGACTTAGAATCTGTGGACTCCTTCAGTCACCTGTGTATGATTCTGTGAGACTAGGAACTGCCGCAACCCTCTTACATCCATGACAGGAGACCATATGACAGTCTGAGGATGCAGAATAGAAAAGGGGGAAGAACCTGAGTCTTTTCAGTGAGGTCTTCTCCCCATCTGACAGATTAAGAAACTGAGAACAAAGAGCTGATGGGACTTTTAAAGGGTCACGTGGGGAGTTCAACAATGGAGCTGACGCTTTAACTCACGTCCTTGGTGTTCCTTCCTGTACAACTACAGCACAATTTTCAGTGCCCTTCACAGCTGGCCCGCTTACTGCCCTAACCGCTAATCTCTTCCCATGTGTCTTTCCTAGTGTCTAGTTGTTCTTAAACTCGGGGTTTCCTGAAAACAACCTAAACAGGCTTCTCTAGCTTCTAATATTTTGGAAAACTTTTCAAACATTTTAGAAAAGGGGGGGGGAGTAGTGAAGAATGCTAGCCCACTAAAGATTTATCATGGAGAAAGTGCAGAGATCTGGAGTTTTACCTCCAGCCTCTTTTAAAAAACAAACACTGTATATATTTAAGGTACGTATCTCCAGGCTTTTAAGGTTCAGTATATGGACAGCAACACCATCCTTCCTTCAAAACACCTCGGTGCCACTGTCAAAACAAGAGCAGGCTGCATGCGGATGTGATACTCAAGCAACGAAACAACCAGAACACGAGGTACCCGCCCATCAGAAGAGGCTCAGTACGGCCACATCAGCCAGTGTGTGCCCGCTAAACACCGCTCCTCCCCCTGGCTGTATGATCCCCAGTCGGCTCCAAAGCTCATGCTCACAGCTACCCAGTGACTCTTCCCAAGTAACTTTAAGAAGTATACACTGGCTGGCTTCGGCTCATATTATTTGCACCTGCAAGCATTTCAGCCCAGGTAAATTACTAAATGTCAGCAGAAGTTTGAAAAATCAGAAAACAATGTCTATAATAATTCAGGGCCTGATTACTCTGAGATGGGGAGAACGATTTATCCCTAATTTTTCCAATATGGCCAAGCATGAGAATAAAAACCCTAATAATCCAGAGAAATCTATTGATGAAGCAATGTAATGACTTAGTAGATTACTGCCTAAAAGAGTTGTTTAAGCCCCCGAGGGCATATGAGCACACAACAGAAACAAGGCAGCTGGTTTCTGCATGTGGGTGCCTCCAGCATTTGTGAATCTGCAGCTGGCTGTGAGTAATCTGGGTTTCATTTCCCATCTTCACCAGAAGAGCTGTATGGCTTGAGGTTCCCAAAGTCACCCTGTAGCAGCAAATGCAATAAGGCAATATCCCCAACATGCCAATCATCCCCATCTCAAGCTAGCAAACATGGTCTTTCTTCTCTTTGTACCTAGCATCATGTGACCCTCCTCTGGTGCCTCCCCTTGATGGGAAGAGGGAAACTGCATATATTTAGGGATCCACTTCCAATAAATGGCTCAGGATGGAAATTAAGCCAATGGTTTGTTGTCTGAAAACTCCAAGAAAGCCCGGTGCAGAGAACCTAGAGCATTCAACAGTCTTCTCTTTTCCTGTTGTCCTTCTCTCCTAACTGGAGACCCAGAACAGCGGTGTGGCAGAGGCACCCCCACCATCCCACCTTTCTCCCAGTTCTCCAATGGCATAGAATTAAGTACATATGTGTAAATGTGTGCCAGGGGTGCTACAAGCTACCTGCTGGAAAGTTCATGAAATCTGATCTTCTTAGGAGAGAAACTGCAGGTGTTTAGTTCATTAGGTTCTAAGCAGGACCAAGGGGGAAAGAGTGAGAAGATGACAGCGATGGTAAGTGCACTCAGGGTCCTTTGCTGTGTGGGTGCTGCCAAGTGAAGAAATATATTAGCCTTGCTTTTCTACTAGCTCCTCGCGAAGTAATCACTTAAATGGGTTCTCAGAGTTCAGGGGAATTGGGAGACCGGCATTAATAAAAGAAATATCGTGAATTTTCTTCCAAGGCACTCCAATAGCTTTGCGGACATTATTACATTTCCCAGCTTCCCAGGTCCCAGGGCTTCCACCCCAAAAATATGTCAGCCTCGTGAGGGAGGAAATCTTCCCTTACAAACAAGAACAAAGCAAAGCAGAGGATTTGAGACTGACTGGGTATGGTTCCTGCCACTTCTGTAGCCCAGGATTCTGAAATGCTAGTCCATCCGTGAACATTTCAGGGGTTTAGAGTTCTTCTTTTAGGAATATAAAAGGGAGATGGCAGTGTTGACCCCCAAACTCCCTCTCTAAAAGGGAAACATTTGGAGGTCAACCTACATGCCAGTCTCCTCTTTCCCCATGCCTGTTCCCCACAGTTCTGCACACATACACCCTTGGGGAGCTCTGAGCTATTTTGGGCTTCAACCTCATCTGCCTTTCACATTAGGTTCTGCGTTAATTATGACGCTTCAGTGAAAACGAGCCTTCTGACAGTCTCAGGCTTGGAGAATGGAAGGAGGAATAAAGGCAACTCCAATTATAGGCTGTTAGCCCTAATTAATGCCCACCTCCTGTGCTTGGCATTCTAGACACAATCACCCCACTACTGGGGAGAAGAACTCAATTCACTCTGTGGCACAGGGACCAACAATATTAAGCCAGTCACTTGCTGGTCCCCATGGAACATGATCTTTCAGGCAAAGAAGCAATTTATATGCAATAACCAGGAGGAACGCATAATCCTGTGTTTCTCCTTTTAAACTGTCTTTTGACATTCTTGTGGCACATCTTCTTTTAGGGGACAGAGAGTACAGCCTTTTAGAAACCAAAAATCCTTTTCCTTCTTTGGTTCTAGACCTCAAGCCAATCAAACAACCAAACACACAGAAACACATGCAAACACACCTATATATATACGTACGCATATGTATCAGTGTGTGTGTATAAATTAAGTACTCTAATAGGCTCTGCAAGAAATATGAAGCCTACAAAATCGGGTTCCTCCTCTCAGAAATATGTCATAAGCACAAACCTCACACTAAATCAGAATGTTTTCTGGGCAAGTAATACTTCCCTGCTGCTTTCTGAAGGACTTCCGCAATTAATTCTGCAGGGAGTAAATTCAAATGAAGAACGAGGCTGCCGTACAGCCCCTGACCAGAACCCTATTTAAAGCATTAAACTGCTCAAGTTTGCAGTGACTTCGGCTCTCTGCCTGTCCTCACGCTCTCTGTCCTCTCTGCGGCTTCCATTCCACCATTCCATTCGAAGCAGTTCCACAGATGGTCACTGAGGGTCGAGCACATGTGGCCCGGGGCCAGGAGTAGAGCAGATACCAAGGGAGCCACAGTCTGGATTCCCTCATTCTGCAACTGCTCTCTTTGAAGTAGCCTTGTCCTCCCCCCCACACTTGCTCTTCACTCACAATTCACCAGCCAGCACTTACCGTGGCTGGAAGTCATCCTGTCTGTTCACATGCTTATTCGATTATCATCTGTCCTGCTAGAAAATAAGTTCCAAGAGGGTACAGCCTTGTCTGGTTTGCCTCTGTATCCTTGGCACTTAGCACAGACCTTAGTATAATGCAAAACTTATATTTCATAAATGAATGAGTAGAAAATCACGTATCTAATTAATGTGTAAGAGTATCAGAGCTAGGAGAAAAGTTAACACAGCTTAATATGTAACTGATTAATATTTGTTGAGGGGCATCGGGGTGGCTTAGTCGGTTGAGCTTTCAGCTCTTAATTTCGGCTTAGGTCATGATCTCACAGTTGTGAGGTGGAGCCTCTGTCAGGCTCCATGCTGAGCTTAGAGGCTGTTTAAGGCTCTCTCTCTCTCTCTCTCTCCCCCCCCCCCCCCCCCCCGCTGCCCTGCTGTGCCCCTCTGCTGCTCACACCTTCTCTCTGTATAAAAATTTTAAAAAGGAGGTGGGGGGCACCTGGGTGGCTCAGTAGGTTAAGCGTTTGACTTCGGCTCAGGTCATGATCTCATGGTAGTCCATGGGCTCAAGCTGGGCGTCAGGCTCTGTGCTGACAGCTCGGAGCCTGGAGCCTGTTTCAGATTCTGTCTCTGTCTCTCTGCCCCTACCCTGCTGGCTCGCGCGTGCTCTCTCTCTCTGTCAAAAATAAATAAACATTAAAAACATTTTTTTAATTAAAAAAAATGTTAATAGAGAAGACACTGCTAAGAACAGTGGATACAAAGATAAATAAGACATTGTCTTTAACTTCAAAGAGATTATAACTTAGTAGGGGCAAAAGACCTGCCCACACACATACACAATTCCATTTTCAGATCTCTTAAAATAATGTACATTAAGACACTGTAGAGCGCGTGGGTGGCTCAGTCGGTTGAGTGACTTTGGCTCAGGTCATCTCATGGTTGACGAGTTCGAGTCCCACATCGGGCTCTGTGCTGACAGCCTGGAGCCTGCTTCAGATTCTGTGTCTCCCTCTCTCTCTGCCCCTCCCCCTGTCATTCTCTGTCTCTGTCTCAAAAATAAACAAACATTAAAAAAAATTTAAGACTCTGTAATAGGCACTGTAAGATACAAAACAGTCTAAATCTCAAGTGACATTACTTAAGCAGAGAGACTTACAGCATATATGAAAAGATAATAGTACTGAATGCTAGCTGCTATCAGCCATGTGAATCATAGCCCCCAGAACCACAAAAAGGAATGGTTATCATCACCCCTTTTATTTTTTAATTTTTATGTTTGTTTATTTTTGAGAGATAGAGACACAGAGTCTCTATCACAGAGTTAGCTGGGGAGGGGCAGAGAGAGAGAGAGGGAAACAAAACCCGAAGCAGGCTCCAGGCTCTGAGCTGTGAGCACAGAGCCTGATGCGGAGCTCAAACTCACATGACCTGAGCTGAAGTGGGATGCTTTAACCAACTGAGCCACCCAGGTGCCCCTATCATCACCCCCTTTAAATGGCTCAAAGACTTCCTTCTTCTTCCCCCACCGTTGAGGGGCATCCTTGGCCTACAACCAGAAAGAAGGTGTTCCTGAGATAGCTGGGCAAGGAAGTATCCTTGCGCAGGGAATCTCAGGAGTGAGGAGATCATTCATCCCACTCACCTGTACAAAGAAGGCTGTTTTTCACCTTTATGGTCTTCAGAGCACTCAACACACTACCAGTTTGCAATAAATTACAATTAGTAATAACAGCATTGTTATTCTGGGTTTTATTATTAGAGGCATTAATTTTTAATGTTTGCTGTACTCAGATATGTGTGGAAGACTTGAAATGTATTTAGTCACGATTACTTCCAACTTCGAAGCTCTAGTAACAGTCTAGTGGGATATCAGCAAACTACACCTTGCTCTGAGCAGAATGAGGCAGTGAGAAAGAGCAGGAAAGTGAGGGGGAAAGCTCTGAGCTGAGAAAGACTGTATGCTCTGTAGCATCTGAAACCCATTAGGCCTCCACCTGCAGGTCAGGGGTATGTTCTGGAGTCTAAAAGGTCTCTCTCTGGCCCAGCCTGGCAGGGCAGACCCTAAGAACTCCAAGGTAAAAAGGCTCAGAAAGACTTGCTCTGAATTTAGAACATTCTTAAAGGGAGCTGAGAAAGGAACTCTCTGTGTGAGGGGGTACCAGGGCTCTGCTCACACCTCCCCACATTTCCAGGCCACAGGCCTCCTTGGGGCTCTGAAAGCTGGTGATTCCCACCAGTTCCAGCTCAGGCTGCCAAATCACCCTCCCCTGCTTCCTTCCGCAGGCCCGACTAGGCTGGATACAGAGATACAAGATGGCGGCAGGGGTGAGCAGCTCCTGTCCAGGTTCCACCCTGACTCCCGCTGTGGTCTTGGACATCAGGTCTTTCTGTTTAAATGACGCCTTCTCAACCCTGCCCTAAAGACACCGGCCCCAAACTCCTGATGAAGGTAATTTACCCTATGCAGAAGCTGCCTTCGCATTTTCATAAATTAGACTGGGATATACCAAAGTCAGCCTTCAGACCTGGGGCTTGGCCAAAATCTCTTCTTCTGTTTGATTATGGCCATTGGAAGGCTAAATAGGCAAAGGCCCGCTTCAACATAATTTCCAGGACCCATGAAAGTATGTGTGATCACTGAGTGTGTGATCACCTAGTTCACCAGCTTTTCTATTCACGATTATTCCTTTAAAGAAAAAAAAAAGCCATGTCATTCGAATTTATTGTTAATATCTGGGTATTCACTTTCAAATATATGAAAGCATTGCACATGGACTTTGAAATGAACATCTCCTTATGTGCTTTATGTGTTGAAACTCTATCAGTCAGTTATGGTTTAAATATACATTTATTACTGCAAGGCTAAAATGCCTCAAAAATTAATGGTGACTGTGAAAGCTGTTAATTTTAAGAACAAAACTAATTATTTAGAACTTTCAAATTGCTAAATAAATGGGGAAATGAGAAAATGGGGAGTTAATATGAGTGTGTTATGTAGACAGTTTTAGGAAGAGCACTACATCCTTTGGCAACTACACATGTTTATTACAATATAAATAACCATTCAAGGCAGAGTAATAGAGATTAAATAAAATCTTATTTCTAATCTTTGCTGATTTTTTACAAATGTGGCATTTATAACATTAAACAAAATAATCTTGAAGAAATGTATCAGCTATTTACCTTTAAAGCCACACTTCCCACTAGTCCACTCACCTAAGCTGAGCATGAGTGTAGTTATACAGCCTGGTGGCGGCTTCATTTAACATTAGATCAACATGTGCATTCTACGCACCTCCTGGGCTTCTCTCGCTGACCTCCCCTCTCAGCAAGAACAAGTAACGACTTCCTAGGAAAGTCTACATAAAGAGCCTGAAACAATCGACTAGTAAATGATCTCTCCAGTAGTAAGTTTCTGTTACCTCTTTAAGTTAGAAGTACCGTTGTCTGCCTCCATCATGCTCTGCACACCCAGCCTATGGTTATGCCTTTCCAGCACAGGTGGTCCCACCCCATGACATCGGAAAGAGCACAGACAGTGCCTTCTCTCTCATGCTTCTGTCCAGAGGTTCCAGGACCTCCCTCCTTGCTCCTGCCCAGCTCGGGAGCCCAGGGTTCTCCCCACTGGTATCTCTTCTTCCCTAGGACAGGCTGCCCACCAACACAACAGACAGATGCATTCTTGTGCCTGAGGGGAAGACCCACAAGTCTATATTTGTCTAGAGTAGGACATATTTTACGTTTTTACTGACCTCTAGGGTTGAAAAGCTTTGAACTTGGAGAGCTCAAGTGTCTTCGTTTCACTGAGTCAGCATTAAAAGAAAAGCTAATTCCTCTACATCTTGAGTCCACACACGACCAGGAAGATAAGCAGGCATTGACTCCAGCTCTCTCAGACAGGGCTGCAGTGCTCCACAGACACACGTAGGTGACCCAACCCACTTGTGCCTCCCATCACGGCTACCTCCTTAGACATGTTACAACTTGCCACGGCAAAGCATTGCCTGTGCAACCTAGCGCAGTAAACATGCCAGCATAATTAATGTCTTAACAACTTATTACAATCCTCAGATAATTAATCACAAAAGCTAAACATGCTGTCTCACCCTCCTAATGTGCTAATGCTCTAATTATTATGCCTCAATTAAGAGGAAGTCAATGCTCCTTGCTTAGAAGTGCATGCTAAATAAGGGCTCATGTGTGGCTCCAGCAAACAGTGGCATGTGTAGGGAGGGAAGAGGAGAGACCTCTTTTTTTTTTTTTTTTTTAATTTTTTTTTTTTCAACTTTTTTTTTTTTTATTTATTTTTGGGACAGAGAGAGACAGAGCATGAACGGGGGAGGGGCAGAGAGAGAGGGAGACACAGAATCGGAAACAGGCTCCAGGCTCCGAGCCATCGGCCCAGAGCCTGACGCGGGGCTCGAACTCACGGACCGCGAGATCGTGACCTGGCTGAAGTCGGAGGCTTAACCGACTGCGCCACCCAGGCGCCCCGAGGAGAGACCTCTTTAATGAAGCTTTAGCGGCAGCTTCAGGCAAGAAATCGACTGCCCCCTTTTCCTGAATTTCATCCTTGGATGAATGCTCAATTCTAAGAATCTACCAGGGCTCAGGGATGTCTCCCAGAGCTGGGCGGGGGGGGGGGGGTGCTCTTCCAAGTGAAGGTGTGCATATGTGCTGGCACATGTGTGTGTGTTACCTGTGACTGTAGACAGCACTAATTCCCTTTAAGAGATTCATGTGTGAGTGTAGACCACGTGGCTGGCTACCTCCTGGAAAACCCAGGACACAGTGTGCTGGTCACTGGGGGAAGGGGCTCAAAGAGTGAAGGGTCTCCCTCTAAATTAGATCTTTCACTTGCCTCCAAATTGTCTTGAATAGTGGTTTCCCTTTTTTAAAATGTATTTTAAGCTTATTTGAAATAGATTCTACATTGTTATTTAGGACATACACATACACATCCATAAATACACAACACTAAAACAAAGTTTCCCAAAATAAAACCATCATTCATGAAGACACTTTGATATTTTATTGTCTGTTTTATTCCAATTTTTAAAAATGCTGGTTGCAGCCCACTAAATTGATCTCATAACCCACTACTATATCTCAATCCAGAGGATGAAAAACACTGGTCTAGAAGCTGAAGAGCTCACAAGGAGACTCTCCTTTTTCTAGGCCTCTCAGCTGACTCTGAGACTGGGATCTCACTTCCTAGTCCTGAGGGTCATTTATCAACCAATTGACAAAAACTGACTAAGCAGTCACATATCTCTCACCTCCTGGAGCTTCATCCATCTGCCTCCTTTTCTGGCTATTTAGAATTCAGAATGACCAATCAGTCTTGAAGCCTAACTACACACGTGCGTGTGCATGTGTACACACACACACACACACACACACACACACATTCCACAAGGTTTCAAGATAATAAATAGTAACTTAAAAAAATGGTTTCGGACCAAAAGTTTTAGAGGACTCACTTAGTGTAAATAGAACTTTTGAACCACTTTGAATATTAGAACTAAGAGAAGCTAGAGATCACTCCAGCCCTTGCTTAGAGCCATTTTATTTTTATATTTTTCATTTACCATGGCTGGAAAGTTCTCTCGTTAATACCATACCATGTGGATTACACCGGGGTGCAGTCTGGTATGAAGAGGACAGCATACCTTCTACTGTGAGAGCCTGGTCTAGCCAGTGCACCTGCACTACCCTGACTCCACTCCACTTGTGTCTGGTCCCTGGATTCTGCACGCGCACGCACACACACACACACCCTGTGGCTGTGACATGCCTGTTGGATAGGAATACTAAGACTCCACAATCCTATAGCAATTCATAATTAGAAGGCAACTTGTATTCCTTTTGTGCTAGACACTACTTCTTGAACTTTGGGAAATGCTGAGAAGCATCAGACACAGCTTCAGCTCTTTAACAGTTTACAAACTTGTTGGGAAGAAGAGACATAAAAGCATGAAAAAGGAAAAGCTCTTAGCTCAGAGCAGTATTTGATAAATGGCCCATAAATGATATTTGTTTAGAAGACAGAGAGATTTCTGAAGTGTTCGATGAAGTCTTGCTAGAGTAGTGGCAGCTGGAGCTGGCCCTTGAAGGACAGATACTCACCTTGCAGATCTATAAATCTGGAGTCATCCCTGTTTATTCTTTTATACTCCCATCCAAATTCTATCAGCTCTACCTACAAAATACATACAGAACCTGACTACTACTTCTTGTATCCATCACTATCTCTTGGCCAAACCCATCATCTCCCACCTGGATAACTGTAATTGCCTCCTAATTAGTTTCCCCACTTTCGGGTTTGCCCCCACTACAGACTATTTTCCACACAGTAGTTAGGAAGGTCCAATTAAAACTTAAGTCAGACATGTCACTCTTCGGGCTTCTTGTCTCACTGCCTTCATTTACTACTACTTTCCTTCAACACGCCCCCCCACCCCTTCACTCCATTTCAATCACACAGAGGCTCTTAATATTCTCCAAACATACCTGGTATACTCACTGAATTCTCAGGTGACTGTCGGGCTCACCCTTACCTCCTTCAGGTCATTGTTCAAATGGCATCTTCTCAGCGAAACATTCCCAGAACATCCTAATTAACATTGCAGCCCTCTCCCCCATGACTCTCTAATACCCACCTGTTATCTTTCTCTGTAACTCTTATCACCTATTATTGTCATCACTGACATCTTACTTGTTAGTAGTGTCTATTTACTTAAATGCAAAGGGGCATAAAGGAAGACATTTTTATATATTTCACAGCACCCAGACAGTACCTGCCACATAACTGGGGTGGCTGGGAAAGAACACTGGGGCAGGAGAATGGTGTGAATAAAATCACAAAGGTGGGAAACCACCTAGTGTGGTGGGAGGGGAGGCAGTGGGGAGGCTCGCCTCACAGGAGTGGGGTTTTGCCTACAGGAAAGTGGGATTGAAACTGAAAAGGTGAGAATGAGAGAGCCCTGTCTTCTAGACTATGAGGACACTCCCATCCCCATCTAGCACCCCCTGCCACAGCCACAGAAGGCTGATGCCACTCTTAACATCTATTAAAAACTCCAACCTTTTTGTCAGGAGGAACCATTTTCATTTATCTGAAGTCTTAGGTCATGTTCTAACTTGGAACATCCTGTGAACACAAATAACAAAGAAGGCTTCCCTGGACAACATATGAACCCCTGCTTCGTTGGCAGAAAATTAAAAAATGGCTTTATGGGAAGCCTGGGTGGCTCAGTCGGTTGAGCATCCGACTTCGGCTCAGGTCATGATCTCATGGTTCCTGAATTTGGGCCCCGTATCAGGCTCTGTGCTAATAGCTCAGAGCCTGGGACCTGCTTCAGATTCTGTGTGTCCCTCTCTCTCTGCCCCTCCCCCACACGCACTCTCTCTCTCTCTCTGCCTCTCAGAAATAAAGAAAATTAAAAAAATTTTTTAAATATGGCTTTAATTTTAAGGAAGTGGATCATGAGACAGACAAACCACTGTGCCATTCATGTAAGTGTTTTCCCAGAATTCAGCATGCTCCCCAGGAGAACTGCTGTGAGAAATAGAGACGTCTTTGGACTTTGATGCAGTCTGTTGGATGTGTAGATGCAGAGGCCATGGAAGTGAGAGAAAGCTTTCAGTCATGGGGTCTGGAGAATGGGGTGGAGTCTTCCTTGAGCTTAGGGCCAGAGCCTTCTCCACCCTGTCACTGGCCTGAATAGATTCACTTAAGCCATATGAGAAAAGCAAGATTTAGTTCACCCAGTGAGTTTATGCATGTGTATGTTTAAGTCACCAATAAAATAAATCAAGAACTAGTTATGTAAAACAGGAGCTCTAGAATGACAAGGAAGATGCTGCTCCCAGGATCTCATGAGAGCAAACTGTCTTTCCAAATGTTTGGCCCCAGGCTCTCTGATTGGCAAAGAAGAAGGGAAAATTGTGAACACATGAGGGCAGGAGACTTGACCAGAAGCTGTCCCTTGCTTGGATTCTTGTTCTCTCATTTACTAGTTACATACTATATGGCAAGTCAGGAGACATCTCTGAGCTTAAGCTTCCTTCCACCAGAGGTCTAAGGGGGTAGTGGTTTCAGCCTCACAAAATTACCATGAGATTCACATGAGGCAGCGTCTATGGATGTACTTTGAAAGGTGCTATATCAGTTTGTTATTGCCAAAAACAAAAAAAGTGTGCTGCCTAGAAAAACAGCCCTAAACTCAGTGGCTTAAAGAATTAATTTCTCCTCCCTCTTGTGTGGGTTGTCTGAACCAGTGGGGCTTCTCTGAGCAGCTTTCCTAATTTCAGCAGGCTTCACTCACACGTCTTTTTTTATTATCATTTAAATCCAAGTTACTTAACATATAGTGTAATAATGATTTCAGGAATATAACTTAATGTGTCATCACTTATATATAACACCTAGTGCTCAACCCAACAAGTGCCCTCCTTAATGGTCATTGCCCATTTAGCCCATCCCCTTCAGCCACCTCCCCTCCAGAAACCCTCAGTTCACTGTATTTAAGAATCTCTTATGGTTTGTCTCCTTCTCTGTTTTCATCTTATTTTTGCTTCCCTTCCCTTATGTTTATCTGTTTTGTAGCTTAAATTCCACATGTGAGTGAAATCATATGGTATTTGTCTTTCTCTGACTGACTTATTTCGCTTAGCATAATACACTCTAGTTCCATCCACGTTGTTGCAAATGGCAAGATCTCATTCTTTTAGATCTCCAAGTAGTGTTCCATTGTGTGTGTGTGTGTGTGTGTGTGTGTGTGTGTGTGTGTATACACCACATCTTTATATGATGGATTTATATGATTTTTTGATGGACATTTGGGCTCTTTCCATGATTTGGCTATTGTTGCTAATACTGCCATAAATATTGGGGTGCATGTGCCCCTTTGAATCAGCATTTTTGTATTCTTTGGATAAATATCTAGTAGTGCATAAGGTATTTAAGGTAGTCATAAGGTATTTCTATTTTTAATTGGTTGAGGAACCTCTGAACTGTTTTCCAGAGTGGCTGCACCAGTTTGCATTCTCACCAACAGTGCAGAAGTGTTCCTTCCCCTTTCACTGCATCCTTGCCAACATCTGTTGTTTCCTGAGTTGTTAATTTTAGCCACTCTGACAGGTGTGAGGTGGTTTTTCATTGTGGTTTTGATTTGTATTTCAATGATGATGAGTGATGGTGAGCATCTTTTCATGTGTCTGTTAGCCATCTGGATATCTTCTTTGGAAAAGTGTCTATTCATGCCTTCTTCCCATTTCTTCACTGGATTATTTGTTTTTTGGGTGTTGAATTTGATAATTTCTTTATAGATTTTGGATACTAACCCCTTTCACATGTCTTGTGGTCAGATTGGAGTTGACTGGTCCAGGCAGGGCTCAGAGAGGCAGACCATCTCTGGTCCATCTGTTCCTCATCCTCCTCCTGAAATCAGCAGGCTAGCCCAGGCATGTTCTTCCCAGGACCATGGGATAGGCATAATAGGGCAAGCCAGTCACACAAGAGCTTCTCAAGCCTTGGATCACATGATGCCTTCTAACATTCCATCGGCCAAAACAAGTCACATTGGTGAACCTGAAGTAAGGGGTGAAGGGCATGATCTGCCTCTGTGGTGGGTGAAACTGGAATGTTCCAAGGCAAAGGGCACGGATGCAGGGAAGAGTAAAGAGTTAGGATTGTTAGTACACTCTTCTATAAATATTTTTTTTAATGTAAGACATTATCGTCAACATGTTCTGGAGAACTAGGGAAGGAACAGGAGTCTTTTTGGTTTCTCCATGTTGGACTCTTCCAAATTCCAATGGATCATTCTTTTCTGCCATCAGATCCAACTCTCCAGTTGGTCAAGTCCAGGGAAACTATTCATTATCAGCCATCACAGAAGGCAGGACACTCTGCTGGTGAAGAAGCCAGGCTTGGTGGTCAGACAGACCAGGATTTAAGTCACTGATCTGCCATTGCTACACGATATAGGGTAAGTTGTTTAACTGCCCTAAGTCTTAGTTTCTTTATTCTTTTTATTATTATTATTATTATTATTATTATTATTATTATTTCCTTGGTTATCTTATCCACGCTCATGGCTTTAAACATCATCCATATGCTGATGATACTAAAATGTATATTTATAATGTGAACTTCTTCCCTAACTCCATATTTGTACATCTCCTATTCCACATCTAAACTTGAGTATCTCACCAGCACCTAGAACTGAACTTATGTAGAATAGAGCTGCTAATATCTCCCCTACACCTGTTTCTCCCATCCTCTTTTCTGAGCTAATTACCTGGCATCTTCATTCTTCCAACTGATTAGGTCTAAACCCTTATTATCATCATCTTTCTTTTATACCCCATATCCAATGTGCAGGGAAATCCTGTTGGCTCTACCTTTAAAACATATCCTTAACCTAAACTCTTTTTTTTTTTTTTTTTAGAGACAGAGACAGAATGCAGGTGGGTTAGGGGCAGAGAGAGGGAGACACAGAATCTGAAGCAGGCTCCAGGCTCTGAGCTGTCAGCACAGAACCCGACGTGGGGCTTGAACCCACAAGCTGTAAGATCATGACCTGAGCCAAAGTCAGATGCTCAACCGACTGAGCCACCCAGGCACCCCTAAACTCTTTTTTACCAAGTCCAATTCTAGAACCCTTGTCCAAGCCACCATCATCTCATGCAGACAACTGTGTGAGTTTCCCAATTCTCTCTCTGCCCCACACACCTTCAGTGAAGCCATTAGCCAGTGAGTCAGACTGCATCTTTTACTTGCTCAAACTATCGGATGGTTTCCCATCTCACTCACTGTAAATGCCAGATTCCTTATGGGGTACCTATAAGGCATCATGATATCACCTCCCAGCATCTGCTCTCTGCTCATTCCCATGATAGCCAAGGGCCTCCTTGCTGTTCTCTGGGGCTTTGCACTTTAGGCTTCCTGTCTCTGCAATATTCTTTTCCCCAAGTACTTACATGGCTTACTCCTTTCCCCTTTCAGGTCTGTACTCAACATTCACCTTCTCTCTGAAGCCTTCCTGGCCATCCTGTCCTTCCCTACCCTGTTTTTTCCCTTAAACCTTATCACCGATTCACACACTGATTATTTTACTTATTTATTTTGCTTATTATCTGTTTCAACTACCAGAAGGTAAGGTCAATATGAGTAGTATTTTTGTCCATAATATACATTATTGTACTCTCTGGACCTAGGACATTTCCAGGCACATAACAGGTGTTCAATACAGATTTGTTGAATAAATGAGAACAGGAATATTATACAGATGAAACGAAATAATATGTGTAACTTAGCATAATACCTAATGCACAGTTAGCATACAAGAAATGAACAGTTCAATATAAACAGCAAAGAGAATGCAAAGTCCTGGGATTCTGAGGTTTAGATCTGCCTCTAAAAACTGTGATTTTACTAATATTCTCTGATGTGCCTTTTCACTGGGAGCCCACTTAGCTCTCTCTTCCCAGTACCTGAGCAGCTGATGCCCAATATATTTTTATTCAATCCAAGGAAAAGCAGATGAGTCGAAGGTTGCGGGTGGCTGGCCAGGTTGTTTCCTCTGGTGCTGATCAGAGTCTAAAGAGAGCTGTGTTCTGAGGAGTAAGCACTGGGACTGCATGGGGCCTGACACAGAACGTACTGCAGGATTTTAAATCCAGTGGGCACTGCAGACACTGGGCTTTCACATAGGTAGACAGATGCCTGCCTACTCCACAAGCTCTCTTTCTCCAATCTCCAGGTGTCGTCAGAATAATCCTATTTCCCATGAGTGTAGAAATTCCTTTATATTTATAGTTATCCCAGGAATATTGTTCCTGGGAAAATATTATATACGTCTATAGCATTAATTTCCTCTTAAAGTCACACAGTATGATTCATTCTCCCAACAGGAGATTGACAAATGGGTATTTCTAGATGTGCTTGATGAGGCTCCAGCTTAATTCCCTGTCACTTCACTTAAGAAGAAAGGATGCTGCATCTGTGAATAGCATCTCTCCTCTCAATGATGCATAAAAGTACCAACAGAGATAACTCCAACACCACACTCCCAAATCTGAATTCTTACAAAGGCAACTCTGCTTGGGGGCATGTTTTCATTTCCTGTTACATAATTCAGCTTCTACCTCTAATTTGTCTGGTTATGGCATGGATTCATCAACACAAGATGCATTTATGGAGCATCGACTATGATGCTTTGTGTTGGGGCTCAGGTTGCAGAGCCCAGAGATGATCACAATAAAAGTTCAATACTAATCCTAGAATTAAACAACATGAAACAAACCAAGAAATTTATAACGTGGCCGGTGATTACATGTCTGGTAATGCCACATGGACATTACATGTCTGGTAATGTAATGTGGACATTACATTAGCCACAGACCATGCTGGCAAAAATCCGCAGGGAAGGCTTTATAGAAAGATACTACTTGAGTAGAGGCTTAAGAAAGAAAAGAATTAATTACAGTAGACTCAGAGTAAATGCATATACAGAAGTGAGCAATGCTTAAGAGTTTGAGGCCCAAATTTTCCATGCATTTTACACTAAAATTGTATCATCAGTAAAATGTCAAATATAAAGTCTAGATCCTACCACCACCCCCACATTTACCAAATGTAAATGTTATTGGTAGAAAAAAAAAAGGTTGTAAAATACAGTTGGGCCAACATGATTTTTAAAAAAGGTATGGGACAAGTAAAACCTTTCTTCTAAGTTAAAGGCTCCTCCTGGGTTTTAGAGTGACTATTTTCTGAGATTTTTACTACTAGTACTGATTCTGACACTGCCTTGCCATTACACCCTCCACAAGGGGAGCTGACCTCTTCTCTTCCTCTAACCACCATGATAACCCCAGATCTTTTCTTCTTCTTAATCCTGGAGGATCTTCTTGGCCTCCTGCTTTATCTGCTAAAGCCCAAAGCAGCTTTACATCACCTCTGCTTCCTGGCAGATCCCTGCAGCCAAACGACTCCTCGCCACATGTTCCTCATTCTCCAGGCTGATAACCTTCACCCCCTTTTCTGCTTCTGCTTGTCCAGGGCAGAGGCAGGAGGAAGCTCAAGCCTCAGGTCCCTTCATGCTGCACCTTTCATGGTGGACTAGAATGTGCTTGATCATTTCCAAGGACTGAGGGTTTTACAAAACAAGGTCCTGACATACTGTCACATAAAAAATTGGGGAAACTACCAAATATACCAAACAAGCATTTTATCAGTCTATTGTTTTAGGATCAGTGAGTCTTATACCTCCCCTGTGTAACAGACATACATCATTTTTATTTTCTTGAGGACATATGAAAACTAAATTTTCCAGCCTTTCTTGCAATTAGGTCAGAGGCTATGCAACTCTGTTTTGGCCAATGAAAGGTAGATAGAAGCGATGTAAGGCCACTTCTAGCCCTGGCTCTTAAAAGCTACATGCCAGTATTTTCCACTGCTTCTCTTTCCACTGAAACCATGGGTCTTAGCTGACATAACTGCATGATGGAAGAATCCCAGATCCCTGAGTCACCTCCTGAAGGAGAACCACCTAATCCATGTCACAATATGACATGAGCAATGAATACACCTTTCTCATGTTAAGCCACACATATTTCAAAGTTTTACTTTAACAAAGTATAGCCTATACTGATGAATACAACCTGGGGAAAAGATGGCAAACTGAAGTCAGATTATTGTTTTCACAGATAATAACTGCTATTAAGGACCTAGTCTATGCCAGGCACTGAGCTCAGCATTTGATCAATGAAAGCACTAAAATATATATCATTCTTGCCATTTTACATCTGTTTTACAAATGGGGAAACTGAGACCCAGAGAGATTTACAAAAAGCTGCTCCAAGGTCAAGCAGTTGGCGATAAAGATTTTTCTGATGGCTGAGATTATGCTATTTCAATGGTAAAGATTCTCTCTTCCCACTTTTTGTAGGAAGAGACTATCTCAATTATATCCACTCTTCTTTATTAAAAGCCTACTGTTATTTCTACCAAATTCAGAATTTTCTGAATATTCCTTCATTACTTGCTCTACAAAGTCACTAAACACAGTAGTTTCCAGCACTTTCTGTATTGTTAATCATATGAAAGCCCAGTGAGAACTATCTATCACTTTCAGTCCTTATTCTGAACATGAGAACCTGCCCACTAATTTAGCTGTGATCTAATCAAAACTGAGGCATGACAGAAAAAGTCACTTAGGTCTATGCCATTGCAGTCATTAAAATGTTAATGATACCTGGACCAATTTTAGATAAAATAAATCCAGTCCACAAATGTGTATTGAGGCTCCTCTGTGTATAAGACATCAAACAGGCAAAATGGTTTTAGGGTTTATTTCTGGAACTCTCGGTCCTACTGAGCCCCATGAGACATGGCCTCGAGCAACAAGTCTGGCTTCCAAATATGTATATTTTTCACATTAAAAGAGGAAAAAACATTTAGGCTTAATTTCTAATGAGATAAAATACATTAAGATCTTATTTTAGTAGTGTATAACATGTGTGTGCACCCCAGTGCTTTCATGTCTATAATTAAATTTTATAATCCTAGAGATCCTATGAAACAGCTAAAATGGTTATAATTATCCCCCTTTGTCCATGGCAAAATTGAGGCTCAGTGACGTGGTGAAGCTCTCTCAGCAGAGCTGAGAGTGGATCTAGATCTCCAGAATTCTCATACTGAGCAATCTATGCATTTCTGATAAAAGAGCACTTGGTATTGGATGTAATTTCACAACCTTCCATCCTACCCTAATCACACAGATCAGTACTAGCAAACCTTTTTCAAGAACCAGTGTATGTAGGAAGAGCTTTGGGTATTTTTCAATATTCCTTTTACACTTACCCTTCTTTTTCTTTCTTTATTTAAATTCAAGTTAGTTTACAGTGTAGCACTGGTTTCAGGAGAACTCAGTGATTCATCACTTAACATAGAACACCCAGCGCTCATCACAACAAGTGTCCTTAATCACCCATTTAGCCCATCCCCCCACCCACTTCCCCTCCAGCAACCCTCAGTTTGTTCTATTTAAGACTCTCTTATGGTTTACCTCCCTCTTTTTTTATCTTATCATCCCTTCCCTTCCCCTATATTCAACTGTTGTGTTTCTTAAATATCCTACCTTTTCTTTTCTCACTTAAAAATATATGTCTGCTGAATCACATGGATTTGATCCACTACACCTCTTCCTCTGACCTTTTTTCATCAGTGAACACATTATTCACATCAAAACTTTATCATCTTATATGTTCCCATAAACTATGCATATAAAACCTACAATATAGTGTCTTCATTCAAAGTAGAATATTCTGACCCCATTTTTTTAGAAGTAAGCTTCAATTTTCTATAATTAATTGCTTTTGATATTTCCATAGTGAGCCCCTTGATGGCCATGAAAGAAAGGTCCAGACAGGTTATGGGCAAGGTGAACAGAGAGCTTATTTGCCAAATAATTTATTTGGAAACTGTAATATATTGTGTTTCCCTCAGAATCTCAATGGAAAATGCAATATACCCCAAATGGCTCTAATGAAGAGATCTCTGTAAAGGGGTTACCTATAGAGTGATGGGTGGGGATACTGAGGCACCTAGGGACTAAAATCTGATGAAAGCTGTTACACTTCCAGGGTAGAAGGGACAAGGGGAAGAATTAGGGCAATCAGAACCCAAAAAAGGCTACAGTGATTGCAGGGTATAGCTACTGCCAGAAACACAGCACCAAAACAGAGAGAGAGAAAAACACGGAGAGAGCAAGAAAGAAATGCCATAATCTCTCTCCTCTCCTCTGGTCTTTTACTGGTGTCTCCCACTGGCCAAACTCAATCAAGGGCCAGTGGCAGAGGGGCCCAGGTGATGCAATCTGCAGTAGACAGCCTCCCAAGAGCAAAGCAAGGCAGGGAAGGACAGAAAATGGAGTTAGGCTGGGATGGGGGTCACTGGGGTGTGGTACAGAGAATAACCAGTGCATCAGTTTATTCACAGGCCTTCAGTTGTACATTCTGTCTATAAGGGTGGGAGATGCATTTTATAAGAATGAAGCCCCTTTTTCACAATTCCACCATTTGATGCACACATAAAATACTGGTGTAAAAATGGCTGTAGCCTGAATACACATTGATGTTTTTTAATGTGTTAGTAAATACAGTCGTTGGCTGTTCCACGAGTGAATTATGCATTATCAACTGACATAAAAGGGAGTGTAATGTCATCTTCAATTGCTGTTAGAAGAAATAGTATGAAATGATGAGCAATTAGGAAAAGAAATATTGTATCCCTATGGCAGCTCAGGTTTTACTGAAAATCCTGTTGGATTGGTTATGTCAGCCACCACATAAACGTTTGGGGCCCACGCCCAGGCAGAGGGAAGAGTTATGACCTGGGAGTATGTTTCCATGGTAAAGCTATGGGGAATTTAATGCCCTGAAATAGCTTCAAGCACATCAATGGCACAAGGTCAATGAAGAAACCTGTTCTAAACATGAGGAGTGTTTACAAGCATTCTGTAAATGTGATTTAGAAAACTCTTATCTCACAGATGCCAATATTTAAGATAACAAATGACTCACGAGAAAAACAAGAGCAGTCCCCTCAAGGGAATCTTGTGCCAAGAAAATACAGATCTGGATCTAAGGGAATGGGAATGGGGGCTGTGGCTTAGTCCTGAACAAACAGCATCTGTCTTCAGAAGTGGATTTCAATTTTAGTTGACTATGTATGATGACTTTGTAATGCCAATCAATTAACTTTCTCCTTGAAAAAGGATCACAGTTCTAACGCCCATTTGTTCTGAACTGGGGAAGGCCTAGCTCGACCTCTGAAATGTTGAAAGAGAGTTGGAGTTCTTCAAACTATGAAATTAAATACAATCTTTTCACCCTAGTATTCAAGGCCTTGACCCACCTTCTCAGGTTTGCCTCACAGTGTTTCTTACAAACCAGCTGAATTTAATCCTCTGCCACTTTGATTTTATTGTTCCTTCTATCACTAATCTCTAGCAACTGATGATCATTAATCTGTTCATTCTTCAAGACCATCTTCTCTATGAAACATTTCCTTGTCCTCTGCAAACATACTAATCCCTTCGTCTTTGAACATTCAGAGCATCCTATTTGTTAACGTAAATGGTAATTTCTTCTACTTTGCCTTACAGTCACTTGCTTACTGTTCTCTAAGAAGTTAGAAGTTCCTTGAAGGGAGGGTTTACTCCTTTTGTAAAACCTACAGTACCTAATACAGTGACTTTCCTACACTTCGGGCCTGGTCATGGTGTTGAATTAACTTGATTAGTATTGGTGAAGATGAAGAACTGAATCATAAAAATAATCTCAAGATCTTTCTACCTGAATCCATATATACACAATGGAATATTACTTAGCCATCAAAATGAAGTCTTGCCATTTGCAATGACATGGATGGAGCTAGACTGTATTATGCTAAGTGAAATAAGTCAATCAGAGAAAGAAAAATACCATATGATTTCACTAATATGTGGAATTTATGAAACAAAACAGATGAATATATGGGAAGGGGTGCAGGGATAGGAGAAAGAGAAACAAACCACAAGAGACTTTTTTTTAATGCTTGTTTTTTGAGAAAGAGAGGGAGACACAGCATGAGCGGGGGAGGGGGAGGGAGGGAGGGAGGGAGGGAGGGAGAGCGAGCAAGAGAAAGGGAGGGACGGAGGCAGGGAGACACACACAGAATCTGAAGCAGGCTCCAGGCTCTGAGCTGTCAGCACAGAGCCTGATGCGGGGCTTGAACTCACAGACTGTGAGATCATGACCTGAACTGAAGTCAGACGCTTAACGGACTGAGCCACCCAGGCGCCCCAGAGACTCTTAATGATAGAGAACAAACAGGGTTGATGGAGGGAGGTGGGTGGGGAATGCACTAAAATGAATACTGGGTATTAAGGAGGACACCTGTTGTGATGAGCACTAGGTGTTGTATGTAAGTGATAAACCACTGGATTCTACTCCTAAAACCAATACTGTGCTATACGTTAGCAAAATTATATTTAAATTAAAAAAAAGAAAAGATGCCTCTAGGCAAAGGGGACTCAACACTCTAGACTGCTTTATCAGTATAAGAGATGGTTTAATGCCAAGAAGCATCTTCTAAGCCCGCTTAATGCTTCCCCAAAGGTGATTTCATTCATACCAATAGTGCACAATTCTTACATGCTGATAACTTCTATATATAAATTCCTAGATCCCACTTCTCTCCACAGAGCCAGTCTTTTGTCACAACTTGCCTCCTGACTACATCCCCTTGGATTTCCCAAAGGCATCTGGAATTCAGCATAGGATACATTTGAAATCCATGACCTCCATTCCCCTTTCCCTTGCTCCCATGCTCACAACTCTTCTGCACTCCAAATTCCCCACTTCAGTTAAAAGCATCTTCACCGATCAGGCTTCATCCTCTACTGCCCTAAAAACACCCACAAGGCTGCAGAGAAGAATGCCATGGTGCCTTCATGGAGACCTGCCTCAGTCCCTGCCCCACTCTAAATACAGGCCAAATCCTGTCACTTCCCAGCCTTAATTCCAGCACTTACAAAGCATAATCAAATCCTCTAGCAGGACACCCAAGGCCCTTCATCACCCAGCCCCTCCCTAGCCACATCTCCCATGAGTCCTATTCTTTCAGAACCCCACATTTGCCTCTTCTCACCCTTCTCCCTAAAATAAATTCCTACTCATTTGTAGGGACCCCTTTAAATATCACCTCATGTGCAAAGCCTTTTTCTGAACCTTCTCCACACCTCTCCAAGGAAGTCATCCACTCTCTTCTCTACTTTCATGGTTGCATTCTTTTGCTCTCAAAATAGCTGGGGCAAGTGTCTCACATGCACCATGTGAGGCATTGAGGAGAGAGGCATGAACAGAGAGACTTGCCCTTCAGATCTGACACCTTCCTAAGGTGTCACATATGTCACACTCCACGTATTATGTAGTAACATTTAACAGGTATTTATCTCCCTTAATCTCCTTCTCCAATGCTGATTATGATTCAGTAAGCCAAGTCTGTGTCTTGATTATTCCAGGATCTTTAGCAGCTATTTACAGCTATTTCTTTGTGCCCTTGTCCAATGGTACATAATACTTAGGTGTTCAGTGGATATGTAATAAATACTGTTCATCAAAGTAAATGATTGGCTCACTGTGTAATTTCCTAACCTATTAGACATAAAGATTATCTGTTCTTTTACAAAGATTACCTGTGCCTTGCATTTACTAGTGAGGCAACTCTACTCAGTTGTCTTTTTGGTACCAAGTACAGAAAACTGATTGGAGCAGAAGCCATTTAAACGCCCTATGTCTAGGATAAGTTCACACTTTTTTGCATGACTTTTCATGGGAAAGGCAAAGTCTCTGTGTCCTGAACCTGTGGTATCTTGGCAAGAGGATGAAGCAACAGGAAAAAATGGGACTGAAATTGATATGAAGCTAGAGATTTAGGTCACAGAAAATGAGGAAAAAACACGCAGGAGCCCCAATCTCTATACAGTGGATGATGTGGTGGGTTAGGAACTGAACTTAAAATCAAAAAGACCCATATTCAAGTCTTAATTTTCTATTTTCTAATTGGATTGCCTTAGGCAAGCCACCTAATTTTCTTGGGCCTCTGTTTTTCTTTATCTGTAAAACCGGGATAATGATAGTTACTTTATAGTATTGTTGAAGGGGTTCCAATTAGATTTTGAAGATGAGCTACAATTTTAAATCATTAATAAAATGTAAACTTTCATATAAGTGCATGGAGGATCTCCTTGGGACTGAAGAAGGGATAGATCTCACCACCAGGGGCCTTGCCCATGGAGTAAGTGAGAAAGAAATGTAAGAATCACATTCAGAAGACAAAACAAGATTTATAATTGAAACTCAGAAATAGTTTATGAGTATTTCATAAGAGGTATTTCTAAGAGGCAGGATTAAAGAATGGGTAAATTATGAAAAAGAAAGGACCAAGAAGCTACAAAAATTACAAGCAAGTCACATGCAGGGAGCCAGGTATTAAATCCATGAACAATGAGAACAGAATGTGCCAGGTTTATATTCAGCCAAGGTCACTGCTAGCCCAGGAGAGAACCCTTAAAGAAGCTGAGCTGGGCTCCAGGGAGAAGGACATGCAGACAGAAGGAACATGAACAAAGCTGACATAGCAGAAAAAAGTTCAACATGGACCAAGGGAAAATGGAAAATCACCTTCCCCAGGGGTGAGCCTAAATCAGATGTTTCTATGGCCTCATACTCAGAAGTAAAGTCCAGGGAGACATAGATAGCTGTACTCTGGTTCTTCAGTCCTCCTTGAGCACAAAGTAAAAGAGGAACTGAAAACATATATCCCCAAATATATTAGGGGGATTTCATCCCCAAATCCTGTTGTAGAGGTCTTAGAAGGACATTATTTCTGCCACCAAGGGAAATGAGGCAAGTCACAAAATTCCAGTTTACCGCAGGGCCCCAGGATGCAAATGGCCCCCTGGAATGAACTTTGGACAAGCACTAGGTGTCCCTGCTGATAGCAAAGCCATCTGCAGAAGCCTGTGGTTTGCTGATCTGTCATCTCAGGTACCCAAGCTCCTGGCAGTGGGACGTACACTGTGCTCAGTGTAGTCTTTCCAAAGTCTTCCTAAAGAGAAGAGGTAAACATCCTACCTTCTAGCTAGGATATAACTAGGCATTAAAAGAGAGGCCTTCTGGAAAAGTTTGGGTTGGGAGCCGCTTCTCTGCATTTTCTAACAGGGAAAGAAGAACAGGCTATCATTCTTTCTCCTCTGGCTCCAAGTGATCAACTTTTCTCACCTTCCCTTAGCCTCCACCCCAGGGAAAGCACCCGGGTAGCCACGATGCACAAAGCCCCAACTCTGGGGACAAATCCTCATCCACACCCATTAAACCATGGGACTGAATGGATTTCCCATTGATCTTACTTCAGCTCAGGCATAAAATCCAGGGCTCTGTGCAATGCAGCTACTTCTTAAAATATCCTTATAAATCTTGGCCATCGTATTAATTAATTACAGCTCAGCCAGGACTCTGGCTGTTAGTTCTGGGTGGCAACTTCATTCATTCCCACATTAAATGCTTTATTTCCATAGAGCTATTTCAGTCTTGCCCCATTACTTAGCTTACCCACAAATAAACCTCCCCAGCCGTGTCATCAAGGAATTTTTTTCAAAAAGAGACCTGCCCCACATTTTTAAAAAAAGAGATAAAATACCCAAGTTATTCTGAACATTTTAGTTAATCAGACCACTAAATAGTAACAGCTAAGCATTTATTGAGTCTTACTATGTCCCACGCACTGTACAAAGGGCTTTGTACAGAACAATTTGACCCACAGAACAATTCTTTAAGACAAGTATTATCACTGTCCTTGTTTTATGAACTGAGGATTAGAAAGATTAAGTAACTGGCCCAAAGATATGTGGGTAGGGTCACCACTGGAATTCAGGTTTGCCTGATTCCAAATCTCAAACTCTTATCAACAGAACTATAGTAATTCCAAAATGGTAACTTTATGCACTAGTAGGCCATAGTATGGAGATATGCAATAAAAAAAATAATAAGTATAGCATTTTGCAGCTAAGAGACCTTTAAAATGTTTTAATCCAATCTCCACACTGAGCAGATGGGCACTGGATCCCCTAGGGGTGAGGCACTGTGCTCAGGGTCACAAAGCTAGTAGAGGTAGAGCCAAGACTGAAACTCAGGCCTCCTCATTTTTAGCTACATGCTCTCCCTGTGATAGTCTACTGCTGTCCAAATGCTCTATTACATTGGAATTTGTTTTCCCCTGGGTACAGATGAGAGTAGAAGGATCTGTGGAGTGGTGTTAAGTGAATTGAATGTTCCTTCTGCAAATGAAAATGAGAGGCTAATTTGATTCCATAATCACTCTCTCTGATTAAAGTTGCCCTCCCTCCTCCACCAACTTCTACACCTCTAACGTCCCTCAGTTGTGACTTAAGGTATCCCTTGCTTATTCTAAATTTGTCTCCTCATGTATCTGACCTGATCACAAAGCCTGATCTATTTCATCCTCTAATATCAGAGACTGACCCCAGCTGGATGGGACTTCGGAACTTGAAATCTTGCTTGTTCTTACTGTTGAAAGTCATCAGGTTCTTACTCTATGGTGGTAAAGTTGTGACTCAGGGGGTTTAAACTTAAAATCTGAGATTGAAGAATCAGAGGCTTGGCAGGAAACTGAAACAAGATTAGTCGGTAGGTATTAGGATACCGGTATCTCAAAACAGTGGACCACAGGGGCCGCACGCCTCCCTAAAATGAGCAGCTGCCCATCTCCAGCTAGTGACTGCTGGGGATTCTGTCTCCCTGATGATAAAATAAGTTCCATGAGGGTAGAGATTTGGTCTCATACCCTGCTTCATTTATAATGCTTGAAAGGGGTCTGGTACAGAGTAGGGACTCAATGAGTATCTCCTAAATGGATGAGACTTCCATTTTGGGAGTTCTACAGTGTATTCTGTATTCGGTGTACAGGTAGGCACAGTCCTTGACCTATTAAAGGAGTGCAGTACATCTGATTGCTCTGGAATAATGAAAACAATATAATGATGTAGATTTCAACCACAGGGCACTTACATTCATAACTAATGGCCACTACCAGGATGGAGAGAGTGACAAAGAGTGGTGAACCCTGCAAGCCTGGAAAGTACCATGTGATGGTAGGAAGAAGTCCTGGTAGGAAGGTCTAACCTCAAGCACTGAAAAATTATGGGACCTTAAACAGATCTGGCCCCTCTCTGACTCTGCTTTCCTCTCTTTAAAAGGCTTTAATAGGATTGGTCAACTATTTTGTGAAAGAAACATGCCTAGGAGTCTCAAGAGTCATTAATAATTGATAAAGAGAAAACTGATGGCACAGAAATACATAAGAAACGACTATGAACAATTATACACCAATTAATTGGACAACCTAGAAGAAATGGACAAATTCCTAGAAACATACAACCTACCAAGGCTGAATCATGCTGAAAAAGAAAATCTGAACAGACCAATTACTAGTAAAGAGATTGAATCAGTAATCAAAAACCTTTCAACAAAGAAAAGTCCAGGACCAGATACCTTTACTGGTGAATTCTACCAAATATGCAAAGAATTAATGCCAATCATCAAACTCTCCCAAAAAATTCAGGAGGAGAGAATACTTCCAAATTCATTTTTAAGAGGCCAATATTAGCCTCATACTAAAGCCAGTTAAGGATGCCATAAGAAAATTATAGACCAATATCACTAATGAACATAGATGCAAAAATAGTCAATGGAATACTAGCAAACTGAATTTAACAGCACATTAAAAGAATCACATACCATAACCAAGTGGAATTTATTCTTGGGAAGCAAGGGATGGATCAACATACATAGAAAACAATAAATGTGATACACTGAATTAACAGAATGAAGGATAAAAATCATATGATTATCTCAGTAGATGAAGAAAAAGCATTTAACAAAACTCAACATCTTTTCATGGTAAAAACTCACAAAAAACTAGGTATATAAGGAATGTACCTCAATAAAATAAAAGCCACACATGACAAGCTCATAGCTAACATTATAATCAATGGTGAAAAGTCAAAAGCTTTTCCTCTAAAATTAGGAACAAGAAAAGTGTGCCCATTCTTGCCACTTCTACTCAATACAGTGCTACAAATTCTAGCCACAGCAACTAGGCAAGAGAAAGAAGTGAAAGCCATTGAAATCAGAAAGGAAGAAGTAAAATTGTTTGTTTGTTGGTGACAGGATCTTAGAGAAAAGCCTAAAGACTCTACTAAAAAAAAACTATTAAAACTAATAAATCAATTCAGTAAAATTACAAGATGTAGCATCAACTTACAGAAATCGGTTGCATTTCTATACAGTAACAACAAACTATCTGGAAAGAAAACTAAGACAACAATCCAATTTATGATAGCATCAAAAAGAATAAAATGCTTGAGAATAATTCACCAAGGAGATGAAAGATAGGTGCACTGAACACTGTGATACATTAATGAAAGAAATTGAAGAAAACACAAATAAATGTAAAAATATCTCATGCTCATGGACTGGAAGAATTAATATTGTTAAAATGTCCACACTACCGAAAATTATCTACAGATTTAATGCAACTCCTATCAAAATTCCAGTGCTGTTTTTCACAGAAATAGGAAAAAAAATTCCTAAAATTTGTAGAACTGAAAAAATCCAGATACTAAAACATTTTAAGAACAACAAAAGCTTGAGGAATCACATGTCCTGATTTCAAACTATATCACAAAGCCATAGTAATCAAAATAATATGGTACTGGCATGAAAACAGATGCACAGACCCATGGAACAGAACAGACAGTCCAGAAACCCACTCATATATAATCAACTAATCTGTGACCAGGGTGCCAAGAATACGGAATGGGGAAAGGATAGTGTTACCAATAAATGGGGTTGGGGAAATTGGGTATCCACATACCAAAGAATAACAACGGACCCTTACCTTACACCATACACAAGTATTAACTTATAATAAAGACTTAACTGTTATGCCAGAAACCATAAAACTCCTGGACGGAAACAGGAAAAAGTTCCTTGACAATGATTTTTTGTGTGTATGGAAATGAAGCCAAAAGCAAAGGCAACAAACACAAAAATAAACAAATGGGACTACAATGAACGAAAAAGCTCCTATACAGCAAAGGAAACAATCAACAAAATGAAAAGGTAACATATGAATGGGAGAATTTCTTTGTAAATCATGTATCTGATAAGGGGTTAATAGCCAAAAAATAAAAATAACTGATACAACTCAATAGCTAACAACAACAATATAATCAACAATAACCAAATAACCCTATTTTAAAATGGGCAAAGGACTTGAATTGACATTTTTCCAAAGACGACATATAAATGATCAATTGGTATATGAAGAAGTGCTAAATATCACTAATCATCGGGGAAATGAAAATCAAAATCACCATGAGCTATCATCTCACACCTGTTAGGAAAGTGATTATCAAAAGGTTAAGAGATAACTAGTGTTGGTAAGGGTGTGGAGATAAGAGTACCTTGTACACTGTTGGTGGGAATGTAAACTGGCATAGCCATTTGGAAAATAATATGGGTGTTCCTCAAAAAAAAAATAAAAAATAGCATTTGCGTATGTCCCAGAAATCCCATTTCTGGATATATGTATATGTATATGTATATGTATATGTATATATATATACATATATATATATATGTATATATATATATATACATACACACACACACATACATACACACACAAAAGAAACGAAATCAGTATCTGGAAGAGATATCTGCACCCTTATGTTCATTATAGTATTATTCCCAGTAGCAAAAATATGGAAACAACCTAAGTATCTGTTGATAAATGAATAGATTATAAAATGTGGTGTGTGTATGTATGTATGTATGTATGTGTATGTATGTGTGTGTGTGTGTGTATATATGCAAGAGAATTTTTAAAAAGAAAGTCCTGCCATTTGTGTCAACATGGGTGGACCCTGAGGACATTATGCTAAGTTTAATAAGCCACACACAAAGATAAGAACTGTATGACCTCAGTTATATGTGGAATATGAATAAGTCAAACTCACAGAGGCAGAGTGGAATGGGGGTCACCAGTGATTGAGGGCTGGGGGAAATGGAGAGATGTTGGTTAAAGGGTATAAACTTTTAGTTATAAAATGAATAAGCTCTGGGGACCTAATGTACAGCATAGTGACTATAGTTAATACTGTATGTATACTTGAAATCCACGAAGAGAATATATCTTATGTACTCTTCGCCAAAACAAAACAAAACAAAATAAAAAACTATGTGAGGTGATGGATGTGTTGATTATTTTGACTGTGGGAATCATGTCACAATGTACATGCACAGTAGTTCTCCCCTTAGCCGTAGCTTCACTTTCTGCAGTTTCAGTTACTGGTGGTCCAGAAGCAGCTGATCCTCTTTCTGACATCATCAGGTCAACAGCAGCCTAACATTGCATCATGAAGTCTGTCATTCACCTCATGTCATCATCTCACATCATCATGAGAAGAAGGGTAAGTACAGTAAAATATGAACGAGAGAGACCATGTTCATATAACTTGTATTACAGTATATTGTTATATTTGTTCTATTTTATTAGTTATTGTTGTTCATCTCTTACTGTGCCTCATTTATAAATTAAACTGCATCATACATATGTATGTATAGGAAAAAGACATAGTATACATAGGGTCCGGTACCATCCTTGGTTTCTGACATTCCCTGAGGGTCTCGGAATTTATCCCCTGCGGATAACGGAAGATTACCATATATAAAATCATGTTATACACCTTAAAAATATGGAAATTTTACCTGTCATTTCTACCTCAATAAAGGAGGTAAAAAAATAAACAAATAATAAAGAGCCAAATCCACCACCCACTTCACGTAGCTGATGTTTGAGACACCATGAGCTCAGCAGCCGTAAACAGAGTGACTGACGTGTATGCATATAAACGTAGCCCAGCTAATGCTCATCATTCATAGATTTAATTCCTGATCTGTCCATTTCATGCATTTACATTACTTATTCCATCCTGCCAAGACGGGCACTATTCACAATTGATTCTGCCTCTCAAGACGAAGACCTAGTTCTGTCCTCTTTTTCTACTCTACATGTGGTGTGTGTGTGTGTGTGTACATATATGTGTGTGTGTGTGTGTGTGTGTGTGTGTGTGTGCACGCACGCATCCACATGCACAGGTGTGAATGTAAGTCACTTTGTAAAATGTCAAGTGTGATCTAGCCACTCATTAATAACACCTAACTCTGCATTTCTGGGTAAGTAACTAAATTGCTACTTTTCTTGTGTCATCTCTTTCTGCCTGTGTTGTCACTTTGGTACTTCAAGAGATCAAAATGTGGAAACTCTTTTAGTTCTTAAAAATGTTATCTTCAAAGGAAAAATTATACAACTGACCTGAATCGACATGAATGACTCCATATTGTTATTCCTCCCTATCCAGGTTCCAAATTTTAAAATGCTATTTGGTGGGGTTTTTTTTCTAATATCACACATAATAATTCGTTATAATTAGGAATAAATTGCTTCTAGTGATGAGAAAAGCACCTAATTGTGTTAAAAAGAAATATGCCTTTTATGTCAAGGCAACTTATTTATTTATATTAAGTACAGAGACCCAAGTAAGGAACCTGGAAATTTCCTTAGGTGAAGGCTGAGACTCATTTGCATTGGGGCTTCTGGGTTTCAAGGAGGGAAGACAGAGCATAGGCCAAGGAATGAAGGTCTCAGGTTCTGGGACTCATGCTACTTCATGCATATATAGTGAGATCTGATGTCTAGAATTTTCTCTTAAAAAGTAGATTGAAACCAGAGGTCCTATCAAAGGAGGTGATTTATGACACAGAATACTCTAGAAGTATTTGAATGAGCCCAGAACACTTTCTGCTTGGAAAGCAGGAATATAATAGCCACAAGTGTGAAACCCACCAGATGAATTGAAGCACAAGTGAGGGATGTTGTTTTCATCATGCCTACTTTAGGAGCAAAACATTCTGGGATTCAAGCCTGAGGTGATAGGGCCTTAGAATGAGGATACATGAGAAGAGATAGGGCTGAGAGACAGACAACCCAGACATCCACAGGTGATGTTGTGAGGGAAATATCAATATTTCCTGCTGTGGCTCTGTGTTCCATAAATCCCTAGCTAATAAGGTACCTATGACAGAGGTGCTCTTTAATAACTTCGAGGGTGTAATAATTGATGGCAAAGCCAGCTGGTTGCTGTGATCAGATATAAATTAAATCATCTTTATTGTTTTATGTTTCCTCTAACTCCCTACCCACCCCCACCCAATCAAACCACCTTTTCAGCCTCTTTTAACCAATCCTAAGAAAAGAATTTGTCTGCATTGCTTATCAAATGATGAGAGCTAGAAGGAAAGAGAGGGAAGACAATAAGAAACAAGTAAATGATTCTATGTTCTTTGGGCGAGAGATTAGGTATTTTTTTTCAAATGCATAATAATTCCTTCGCTCTTGTACTTTCTTGGCCTGCCTGTACCAGGTCTAGCAATAAGTAAGCATCCTTTCATTCAGAAAGCATGCCTTGAAGGCCTGTGGTGGGCCAGGCTCTGCATCAGACACTTGGGCACAAGATGATGAAGACATGGTCATTCCCTCAAGGAGTTCATTGTCAGAGTGGTAGAGAAGGGGCAAGGGACACATACTGTCATGACAAGATGTAACAGGTGCCACATGGAGACATAACTGACAGGACAAAGGACGATGAGGTAAGTGCAGCCCAAGTGGGGGAAAATCAGGGTAGGTTTTTAGAAGCAAACAGAAGAGAGGCAGGAAGGCACAGTCACAGTGTCAGGGAAGATCTGAGTCAAACAAGGCTTATTCTGCAATACCTCCCCTCCCTCTCACTTTTTTGTCCTAAAAGTAAGGGTCCAGACAGCAATTTAGTGCCTTAAAGCAGAGACAAATCTGAGTGGTTTGCCCCAGCTGCCTCTCAGTCCGTCTCCAGGAACCACTCTTTTTTCACTTGATCACTCAGCAAATAACTCCCGGGTGCTGCTAGGTGCCAGGCAGTGTGCCCAGAGCTGAGGACAAAGAGATGTTCGAGATACACTCCCTCCCTTTGAGGCTGCAGCCTAATTAGGACAAAAGCCTTGGGAATAGGCTACAACCCACCATGGAAGGGGAATGTGATGAAGGCCCAGGTGCTGACAGCAAACTGCCTAGTTCTCAATCCTGACTCTGCCACTTACTAGCTAGATGACCTTTAGCAAGTTATTGATCTCTCTGTGCCTCAATTCCTCCTCTGTACCCTAGCAATAGTACCAACCTCGCAGGGTTATTGGGAGGATTAGATGGGTCGGTAAATGTTAAAGTCTTAGCACAAAGCCTGGCATTCACAAGGATGGGCTGTACACAGCACTGTATGAGTAACAGGAACAGTCTTATTAGCTGAATTAGACACAATGTGCTTTTGCAAGCACAGAGGGAGGAGATCTATGCCTTGGTGATAGGAAGGTTTCTTGGAGGAGGTGGTGTTTAGACTCACTAACAAAGAAGTCTTTGCATCCCTTGCCTATAGGCACCTTCTCAGGAGTAGCCAGATGTCACTATTGGGATAGAAAAAAACAGAGAAAGAGACCCAACAGAGAGGAGGCATCAGGCCAAGGGTGACACAGAGGTGGCTTATTTGAGCAGATCTGTTCCTGAGGAGTCAGTATGTGACAGAATCCTATCTTAAGGCACCAGGAAAGGTTCCTATGTAAAGAAGCTCTTTAGATTCTTGCTTAGGTGTCTTACTATCTAAAATTCTATCTTTATTTATACATACACATTTTAACCACTTATCTTTATTTGGCTATAGAGACTTCTGCCTCCCTGATTGGCTTATATATGGGGCAAGTTACCAAACCTTTCAAACACCTCAGTTTTGTCATCTGAGACGTGGAAATAATAAGTGACTTTTTAAGGTGGTTGAGACCATTTAAAGAATCTATTCTCATAAAATACTTCTAAGAGTGACAACATAATAAATATTCAATAACTGATGGTTGCTGTGTTAACTTACAATGACTCTGAAGTTGATGGTATGAACACGGAGACATGAGGTCATAAATGGGTCATAAAATGCCTCTCACTCATTTTAGCTCTTCCAAGGTTTTGCATCTCTATTATCTGTAACTCCTCCATTCAGTTTAATACCACTCTCTGTGCTCTGGCCGTGCTTCTTTTCAAAGAAATATGGATCAGACTTTTGTTGATTGAATAAAAAATCTAGATGGGTGAACATTTGGAGAGAAGGGAGAGACAGACAGGCTTGTTCATTCTGAGTCCTTAAAATGTCTGGCTCTGGCTCCCTGCTCATAGACTGCAGCCCAGCAGACAAGGGCGAACAGCAAAGTGATCTGGCAGTGATCAGGTGGGACTATCAATCATGATGAGGGTTGAAATTGAATCAAACGGGGGCACCTGTGCACAGTATTTCACACTGCAAGCAACACAGAAAACATAATCTTGTGAAATAAACCAAGTTGCTGGCCATTGCACAACAATCCCTTCCACCCCTCCCTTATGGCTTGAACCGCTTCCCAACTCTCAAGAGGAAGAGTAATTCAGAGACTCTCACAAACATTTCACTATATATCTTACTATCTACAGAAGGATTCCTAGCCAAAACAAGAAAAAAAAAAAGGCAGTGAAATCCTGGAGAAAGGTGATTTATGGAAAGCAGGTAGAGCCGAGCTGGAGGTAAGTGGGCAGCAGGGGCCAAGGTTGATTCTCTGAATGGTAGGTGGCTGCCTACCATTTGGTAATAATTTTCAGGGTTCCAGGATGCTGAGAAACTTCCCCATCACCCCCATGCCCTCCTCATTCTAACTCAACACATGAAATGGCAAAATGAAAGAGTACATTTTTTATTCCCTGTCAAAAAGCAGAACCCTACCCCACAAGAGGTAATCACCAGGCTTATGTTAATGTGAGCAAATTTATCAGGTCCTGGTTGACAGTCAGTGCTGATGGTTCATGGGGATGGAAAGAGAGGCAGATACACTATATCTCACTGGGTTCTCAGAAGTCAGGAATGTTGGGAGAGTCATGGTAGGGATAGGAAAGGAGGCAGATACAGAAGAGAGCAACAAGGCTACTAAGAACACTTACCTATTTCATAGCATAATGTACAGCTGGCCACGGCCCAGGCCCTGGGGAAGACAGAGGACTGGGGGAGAAGAGCAAAGAGAGATGCAGACTTCCAACTTGGAATCTGTCCAGAGGTTTCCTGCCTCCCCGCCCCCCATCAAACATACGCAAATGGCAATGGTAATAAACTCAGATAATGATAGAGTCAGCATTTAAACTAACCACACAATGCATAAATTACAGGGGAGACTGTTAACAGATGCAAAGCCTGGATGCTTTATTGCTGGGGAGAGGATGGATATCCCGCTAACTCGGTAACTCAGGCCAGGCAGGGAATGCCATTCCTAAGAATCCTACAAGGCTTCCTACAAGGAGAGAAGTCTGAGGCCAGGCTATGCTGCTGTTGGGTATTGACACTGCCCTAGTAGGTAGGCTCAATGGTTATTTTTCCCAGCCAGCCAAAGCATCCTAGATTCCTCCTTTGCAACATACCCGCCTGCTCACACCTCTCTAGCTTTACAGGCTGCTTTGCTATTCCTAGAACCTGTTAGGCACACTCTTGCCTCTGCACTGTTGCTGCTGTCAGCATCCTTCCTGCACTTTCAGGTCTAAGCTCAAATATCCCTTTCTCAATGAGAATTACCCATACTACCCTATTCCTTTTTTTTAAACTTCATTTTTTTTTTTTAATTTACATCCAAATTAGTTAGCATATGGTGCAACAAAGATTTCAGGAGTAGATTCCTTAGTGCCCTTACCCATTTAGTCCATCCCCCCTCCCACAACCCCTCCAGTAACCCTCAGTTTATTCTCCATATTTATGAGTCTCTTCTGTTTTGCCCCCTCCCTGTTTTCATATTATTTTTGTTTCCCTTCCCTTATGTTCATCTGTTTTGTCTCTTAAAGTCCTCATAGGAGTGAAGTCATATGATTTTTGTCCTTCTCTGACTAATTTCACTTCGCATAATACCCTCTAGTCCTATCCACGTAGTTGCAAATGGCAAGATTTCATTCTTTTTGATTGCCAAGTAATACTCCATTGTGTATATATACTACATCTTCTTTATCCATTCATCCATCGATGGACATTTGGGCTCTTTCCATACTTTGGCTATTGTTGATAGTGCTGCTATAAACATGGGGGTGCATGTGTCCCTTCAAAACAGCACACCTGTATCCCTTGGATAAATACCTAGTAGTGCAATTGCTGGGTTATAGGGTAGTTCTGTTTTTAGTTTTTTGAGGAACCTCCATACTGTTTTCCAGAGTGGCTGCACCAGCTTGCATTCCCACCAACAATACAAAAGAGATCCTCTTTCTCTGCATCCTCACCAACATCTGTTGTTGCCTGAGTTGTTAATGTTAGCCATTCTGACAGGTGTCAGGTGGTATCTCATTGTGGTTTTGATTTGTATTTCCCAGATGATGAGTGATGTGGAGCATTTTTTCATGTGTCAGTTGGCCATCTGGATGTCTTCTTTGGAGAAGTGTCTATTCATGTCTTTTGCCCATTTCTTCACTGGATTATTTGTTTTTTGGGTGTTGAGTTTGATCAGTTCGTTATAGATTTTGGATACTAACCCTTTATCTGATATGTCGTTTGTAAATAGCTTCTCCCATTCTGTTGGTTGCCTTTTAGTTTTGCTGATTGTTTCCTTCGCTTTGCAGAAGATTTTTATCTTGATGAGGTCCCAGTAGTTCATTTTTGCTTTTGTTTCTTTGCTTCTGGAGACATTTCAAGTAAGAAGTTGCTGCAGCCAAGACCAAAGAGATTTTTGCCTGCTTTCTCCTCCAGGATTTTGATGGCTTCCTGTCTAACATTAGGTCTTTCATCCATTTTGAGTTTATTTTTGTGTATGGTGTAAGAAAGTGGTCCAGGTTCATTCTTCTGCGTGTCCAGTTTTCCGAGCACCACTTGCTGAAGAGACTTTATTCCATTGGATATTCTTTCCTGCTTTGTCAAAGATTAGTTGGCCATACGTTTGTGGGTCCATTTCTGGGTTCTCTATCACACTACCCTATTTCTAATTATAACCCTCCATTCCCCCTTACCCTTGTCCAAAGAATTTAGCATTTTAAAACATAGTATATAATTTACTTTTTGCTATATACTTTACTTAGTTATTGGGCATATTGTTTATTATCTTTCTCCCTCCACTAAGATATAAGCTCTTTGAAAGTAGGGAATTTTGTCTTTTATCTTGCACGTGTGTGCGCGCGCGCACACACACACACACACACACACTGCCCCAAGTGTCTAAAACAGAGCCTGGTACATAATAGGTATTTATTAATTAAATATCTGCTAAACGCATTTTTAAAAAAAATGTCTCCTTTCAGACTGCAGAAGGAGTTCTTCTCAATAAAGGTAACCGAAATTTGCAAGATACTTGCAACATTCCTGTCTCAGGCACTCTCTTCTTTCCCAAACTTGTGGTTACTGACTCAGAATGGAATACTCTTACCAATTAGTGCAACACATATGGTTCAAACGCATAACATCTCCCCAAAATAAAAGGGAATAGAAGCCTAGGGAGCTGGGGCAAGTATGCATCAGTTTGATTTCCACTGTGCTCACATACAGACCAACTTGAAAAGTCATTATATATACTATGACTTTCAGAACTAGAAATGGACTTGCATCCTGTCTAATCATCTTATTTGACAAATAAGGCTTGGGTAAATGAAATGGTTGGTCCCAGCTCACATATCTAATTAGTAGGAGCAGTGAGACCAATTCCCATGTCTGTTAATTCTCTATCCAGTATGTGCCTCTTCTTCCCCATGTTGTCTCTTGTGCTACATAGGTTTTGTATCTATGTATTCCATGAAGCATGTAGAATTCACTCACTGAGTAGTTCCTTTATTAAGTTTATTTATTTATTTTGAGAGAGAGAGAGAAAAAACAAGCGGGGGGTGGAGGCAGAGAGAAAGGGAGAGAGACAGAATCCCAAGCAGGCTCCACACTCTGCAGACGCTTTATCAACCAAGCCACGCAGGTGCCCCTCTGAGTAATTCCTTTTTAAGGGCTCTGTCAGGGATCCATTTTTATCAAGATCATGAATATCCCTGTTTCAGCATCTCCTCAATGGACAGCAGCCAATTCACCTTATTTTAGGCAGTCTGTGCTTTACTAAACATTTGATTCCTTTCATTTGTATTTATACAATTAGTCAATGCTCATCCTTTGCCTTCAAAAGTAAGCCTTTTCAGAGGGTTTGATGATCCATGGCCATTTCTCAGTAACCTGTATGTCTACTGGTCTAGACAGATTGTTCAGCCTGTGGGCATTACAGTGTTAATGCCCAAAGCAAATTCTAAAACTAGTAATTCTAAAACTAAAGCTAGTAGACACTTTGGTATTAAATAAATATACATATATCCACGTCAACAAATGAAAATAACTTTCCTTCAGTGACTTTTAAAAATTGCATTACAAATTTCCAAAAGAGTTGTGAAGTATGCGTTATTTCTCAATCTAAATTGACCATAAAGGCTTTTATTGTGCAGTATCTCATAGATCTGATGAGAACACGCTTAGGAAACGCTCCTCTACAAGGCCAAAATCTAAGGGCAGGAGGGAAAGAGCTATGGGCAGCATTGGAGAAGTAAAGCAGAAGCTAAGATAAATTAATAAGGGGAGGGGGGCATGCATAAGAGTCCAAGAACAGCGGAGCTATGGAATAGTAAAAATATATGGATAAATCAAAGATTCACCAGATCTTTCAAGACAAGAGGACTCTCTCCTAGATCTGGGAAATATAACTTCCCCATAAGATGTCTAGCTGCTCATTAGCAGGGCCCAAGGCTCTGAAGTTCTAAATACAAATCACCAAGGAGCTAAAATCTACCCCTAAGCCTCTGATTTTAGCGGCTTATGCCTTTCCAGTAGAATTACCTTGCCTACTGAAATGGCTCCTGCTCAGGGCTGGAAAAGTTTGAAAAAATGTATTTAGCTACTATCTAAAGATCTTAAGTCATTGAGCTAAATGCAAGAGCCTTTTGTTAAAAATCACACTCAACTAGATATTGAGGTTTATTACATACTTTCTCCAATTTTCCATCCCCTTTTATGTAATCTCAGCTGGGCTGATTTGCCTGCATTCTTTCCAGTGGAATCTTCTTATTACTCCCAAGACACAACAGAGAATCACCAACCCTGAACAGAGGGGCACACGGCTGCATCTGGATTAGAAAAAGAGGACTATTTATACCAAAATCAATAGGCAGATTTTAGCATAACACTTGCAGGCTTTCTGCAAAGAGAATGAAAGAAAACAAAATGCAGTTCCTTTTCCATTCTTCTTTACTGTATTATTTGCCCCATAGTATGCTTGTCACATGGCCCAAGAGCAGTGTGATCTAATAATGATAGGCCTGCTTGGCACAAGGGAGGGGAAAATCCAGCTGCACTGGGGGTTTCAGGGGATATCTCAGACAGCTGGCCCAGCCCTCACCCCCTGTGTGTTTCAGGGTTTAAAAAAAAACCCGGATGTTGCTGATCTCACTTGCATTAACTCTTCCTAGTGCTAAACTGGACGCTGGGTCAGGGCCATTCAGAGCCTCCTGCCTAAGAATCAGAGGCCAGAAAACATTGGATAATGCCAAAAGTAAACAAACCTGAGGGCACAGAAGTTTTTGATTCCATTCCAGCTGGGAGGCCCTCCAAGTTTGTGCTCAAACTGGCCAGACTGTAGCCTCCCAGCCCGATGTAAGGAAGAACCAAACAGCCTGCCTCTTTCTGCAGCTTTAATTAACCCCTATGCTTTGTCAATCCGGTAGGAAATGCTTTAAGATGAAAGATTCACGAATTAAACACTTGAAACTTTAAAAGGGAAGAATGGGTGGCCCCTTCATAATCCTGAAGGAGGCAGAATAGAGCATGAACTTCCTCTGTACCAGCTCTAGGGAGCACGTGGGTCATGTTAGCCACTCCAGGGAGACTCATCAGGACTAGACGAACTGGCAGGGCACACAGCAGAAACACTAGTCTTCTAAGTCTGTTTGTGCCAAGCTGTCAGTGCCCTCTGTCATTCACAGGACAAATTTCCCCCTTTCATCTTATTGCACCTGCTAAGTCTCAGTGCCAGGAACAGTAACTCATGCCTACTCAGTCACTGCATAAAGGCATATAAGAAAATTCCTGGCTGCTGTCACCCAATCCATTCTCCTGTTCATCTTCCCAGACACTCAGCCTGCCGTGAACAGTGACTGTAGGAAGAGTTCTGAATGTCAGAGAAACAGAGTCCAGCAGCCCTCCCACCTCAAAACAGCTAGTAAGATTTCCAACTCCTCTTCCTTCCTGCTTGCACTAACTTGTAAGCCTGGAATCTGATCACCTCAATGAAACCCTATGTTTATATCCAATTATAGCAAGAGTTCACAACTGACAATAGTCAGACTATTCACCTAAAATTATCATGATAAGTGACTGTTGCATGGATAGAGGAAATCTCTGCCAGGCATCCACTGTGTTCTCACTTCAGAACTAGAAAGAAAGTGAGAAGGACATCAGATTTCACCAAAACCCTTAGAAGTGAATATTACAGGGTTCAAAATCATAGTACTAGACCATGTATCAAGTCTCAGGAAGAAATTAAATAACAATAACTCTTGGTATAGAAAAATATAGGAGACGTAAAATATGTAAAATTTCTGGGATTTTAAAAAAGCATTTTAGGGGCGCCTGGGTGGCTCAGTCGGTTAAGCCTCCAACTTCAGCTCAGGTCACGATCTCGCGGTCCGTGAGTTCGAGCCCCGCGTCGGGGTCTGGGCTGATGGCTCAGAGCCTGGAGCCTGCTTCCGATTCTGTGTCTCCCTCTCTCTCTGCCCCTCCCCCATTCATGCTCTCTCTCTGTCTCAAAAATAAATAAACATTAAAAAAAAAAAAGCATTTTATAAAATGTCTAAAGAGGGAGATAAGATGCACTTCTGCCCTTCCATAAAATGTTGTAGACTGGGGCACCTGAGTGGCTCAGCGGGTTGAGGGTTCGAATCTTGATTTCAGCTCAGGTCATGACCCTAGGGTTGTGGGATCAAGCGCTGCATCAGGCTCTGCACTGAGCATGGAACCTGCTTAAGATTCTCTCTTGCCCTCTGCTCCTCTCCCCCCCTCACCTCTCTAAAATAAAAAAATAATTTAAAAAATGTTTTTAATGCTGTGGACTGCCTAAGAATGTACTTTCTTAATTACTATATTAGAAAAACATCTCCCAGGCGATATGCTAAACAATAAAACAAAATAAAACCTTAAAGAGATATATGTCATTATATAAAGCCATGTGTCAAAAGGCAACTTCATTAAGGACTCAAAATTGGATGAGCATTAAAGATGATGGAAGGTCTTGGTATGCTTGATAGCATGGGACATCTAACCTGATGTCCTGTTTCTGACCACCAAAAAAAAAAAGGGAATAGGTCTCTCAAAATAAATATCTAGATTATGCAAGTTAGGGTAAGGCACACAGCATTATTACAGCAAACCAATTCCAAAAATTCAGCACCCTTACAAAATAAAAGTGCATTTCTCACTTAAATAGCAAATCCAATGTAGGGGTTCCTAGTAGATAAGCTGCTTTTCTCCATTTGGTGAAAGACCCAAGTTCCATGAAACATCTTATGCATTTGTTATTCCTCTAGAGCCTTGAAACCATCTGTTCTGCTCTGGCAGATGGAAAAATAGAAGGCAGAAAAGCCGCACCTCTTTTTAATATCCTTGGCCTTAAAGTGACATCATTATTTTTGTTTGTATTCCATTGGTGAGAACTAGTACATGGCCTTCCTAGATGCAGAAGAATGGGGACATGTAACTCTTGAATATGGAGCTGCTTTACAGTGACAACCCAACAGTATGGAAGCTCAAACAGGAATTTTGGTTTAGCTTTTGCCATCTCTGCCACAGAAATACATACCAAAGCAAACCACGATAATATGAGTTGGCCAGACTGGAAGAGTAATGGTCCAAGTGTCGTTATTTTGTGTTAGTGAAAAGGAGGTGACTCCAGGAAAGAGGTAAAACAGATACTGAAGTAATCCAACATATTTTAATCGTTTGGCTTTTCCCACAATTCTTATTCCCAAGCTGGTTACTCAATTTTGATAAACTGTTAAGCTAGTAAACATTGTAAGGGGATTTCCATGTAAAGCTGGCAGAGTAAGGAAGGACATTTTTACTCATAATCTCTTTAACTCCAGAAAACAACAACAACAACAACATTTTTAATATTTTTTTAACGTTTATTTTTGAGAGACAGAAAGAGACAGAGTGTGAGCAGGGGAGGGGCATAGAGAGAGGGAGACACAGAATTTGAAGCAGGTTCCAGGCTCTGAGCTGTCAGTACAGAGCTCAATGCGGGGCTTGAACCCACAAACCGTGAGATCATGACCTGAACCAAAGTTGGACACTGAACTGATTGAGCCACCCTGGTGCCCCACAACAACAAAAAATTTTTAACTCTGGGAATAAGAAAACGACTGTAAACAATGAAGCATACATGCCAAATAGTGAGAAACCCAGACCAAGATGAAGGAGAATTCTAGGAGCTGGCATAGCTAGCTCCTCAGTTCCTCAATAAGACCCTTAAAAGTAATTATACAGGAAAGGCTAGTTAACCAACTACTGGTCAAAAATGTTTGGGGAACTTGAAGAAAACAAAAGCAAAAATAAACTATTGGGGCCACATCAAGATAAAAAGCATCTGCACAGAAAAGGAAACAACAAAACTAAAGACAACCTACGGAATGGAGAAGATATTTGCAAATGACATATCCGATAAAGGTTTAGTATCAAAAATACATAAATAACTTATAACACTCAACACCCAAAAACCAAATAATCCAATTAAAAATGGACAGAAGACTTGAACAGACATTTCCTCAAAGCAGGTATCTACATGGCCAACAGACACATGTAAGGATGTTCATCATCACCATCAGGGAAATGCAAATCAAAAGATATCACCTCACACCTGTCAGAATGGCTAATCAAAAGCACACACACACACAAGAGTGTTAGCAAATATATGGAGAAAAAGGAACACTTCTGAACTGTTGATGGGAATGCAAACTAGTGCAGCTATTCTGTAAAAACAGTATGAGTTCCTCAAAAAGTTCAAAATAGAATTACCCTACAATCAAGCAGTTGAGTATTTACCCAAAGAATATGAAAACTAACTCAAAGGGATACATGCACCCCTACATTTATAGCAGCATTACTTACAATAGCTAAGATTAGAAGAAACCTAAGTGTCCATCTACTGATGAAATGGATAAAGAAGATGTGGTATATATACATAATGGAATATTATTCAGCCATAAAAAAGAACAAAATCTTACCATTTGCAATGACATGGATGGAACTAGAGAGTATAATGCTAAGCAAAATAAGTCAGTCACACAAAGACAAATACCATTTGATTTCACTCAGTGGAATTAAGAAAACAAGGGGCACCTGGGTGGCTCAGCTCAGGTGGTTAAGCGTCCAACTTCAGCTCAGATCATAATCTCATGGCTAGTAAATTCAAGCCCTGCGTCAGGCTCTGTGCTGACAGCTCAGAGCCTGCAGCCTGCGTCAGATTCTGTCTCCCTTTCTCTCTGCCCTTCCCCTGCTTGCACTCTGTCTCTCTCAAATATAAAAAAACATTAAAAAATGTTTTTTTTTAAAGAAACAAAACAAACAAGCACGGGGTAAAAAGAGAGAGAGAAATTGAGAAACAAACTATTAACTACGGAGAACAAACTGACGGTTACCAGAGGGGAGGGGGTTAGGGGAAGGGTAATATAGGCGATGGGGATTAAGGAGTGCAATTGTCATGATGAGCTCTGGATGGTGTACGGAATTGTTGAATCACTATATTATACACCTAAAACTAACACTGTATATTAACTAACTGGAATTAAAATAAAAATTTTTAATAAAAAAATAAAATGATATAAAAATGTTTGGGAGAAGCAGATGAACAATACGGTACTCAGGGGAGGAGACATTTAAGGAAAAACAATGCCGACATCTCATTTTATTGTCGCTGACCCTAACCCCTAGCCGAGGGAAATCACTGAGATGAATCCAGTGAGGAAGACACCATGATCGTAGTCACCAGATCACAAGACAGAAAGCCTGTAATTTCTGAGACCTTCCTCTAAGCTGAACCAACATCTTAGAAGCTGAAAACTGGGGGCAGCTATGACCCCCAGACCAAAATAAAGAACTGAGTAAAGGGACATGAACAAAATCACATGAAAATTACATTATACATTTGAAAAGGAATCACCAAAAAAGAGGGAATATTTTAAAAGTAATTCCTTTTTAAAAAATTTTTAATATTTGTTTATTTATTTAGGAGAGAGAGAGAGAGACAGAGACAGACAGAGTGCAAATGGGGGAGGGGCAGAGAGAAAGGGAGACACAGAATTTGAAGCAGGCTCCAGGCTCAGAGCTGTCAGCACAGAGCCCAACACGGGGCTCAAACTCACGAATCATGAGATCATGACCTGAGCTGAAGTAGGACACTTAAATGACTGAGCTACTGGTCACCCCTAAAAAATAATTCTTATCTTCAAAAACTTATATACTACTGACATCTCTCTTACAAAATAATAATTTAAAAAACTGAAACATACATTCAAAGGAGAAAAATAAGAGTTTGAGAAAATATTATAAAACAACAAACACAAAATGTTCTGGGGGGTAGGGAGTATGTTGGTGAAGTTCCTCCAAGTTAGCCCTCATAAACCTCTCATAAAATGTGTTCCAATAAGTATAAGTTCACAATAAAAGTCACAAAATTCAGGGTAAAAAAGCCACCATTTGTGAAAATCAGCTAGGAATAATAGTGACAATAATAAAAGACTTTAGGTATTGGAATTATCAGATAGAGAATTATAAAATAGCTATTTTAGTATGTTAGAGAATTAGAAAAGGAATTTATAAAATAAGGAGCAACATGGGGTGCCTGGGTGGCTCAGTCGGCTGAGTGTCCGACTTCAGCTCAGGTCATGATCTCACTGTCGGTGGGTTCGAGCCCCATGTCAGGCTCTGCACTGACAGCTCAGAGCCTGGACCCTGCTTCAGATTCTGTGTCTCCCTCCCTCTCTGCCCCTCCCCCACTCACACTCTGTCTCTTGAAAATAAATAAATGTTAAAAAAATTTTTTAAATAAGGAGCAACAGACTATCAAACATGACCAGGCAGATTTTAAAAACAACTCAATATAACTTCTTGAAATTAACAATGAAATAACTGAGAAGTTAAACAAAAGTAACTGGAAAGAGACCAAGAAACTTTTTGCAGTAATTGTGATGTTTTCTATTTTGTTATGGGTGGTTGTTAAATGATTATATACATTGTCTAAACTCATCAAATGAATATCTAAGAACTGTGCAGCTCATTGTATGTTAATTACACCTCCATTAAAAAAATCTCAATGAGGGGCTCCTGGGTGACTCAGTCGGTTGGGCGGCCGACTTCAGCTCTCAGGTCATGATCTCGTGGTCCGTGAGTTCAAGCCCCACGTCAGGCTCTGTGCTGACAGCTCAGAGCCTGGAGCCTGTTTCAGATTCTGTGTCTCCCTCTCTCTGACCCTCCCCCGTTCATGCTTTGTCTCTCTCTGTCTCAAAAATAAATAAACGTTAAAAAAAATTAAAAAAAATAAAAAGTAAAAAATAAATAAAAATGTAAAAATCTCAATGAAAGGATTAAACAGAATAAATACATCAAAGTGAGAGTTAGAAAATAAGAAATATGCAAAATGCAGCTCAGAGATATGATTCAAATAGCAAACATTAAATAGAAATCAATAAACTCAAGAATACAGATTCAGAAGACCAAACACAGATTTAATGAGTCCAGCATTCAGAAGGACACTGAAACTAGAAGGCAAAAAAGAGCCAATATTCAAATGCCAATGAGCAAGAATTCTCCAGAACTGCTGAAAGACATGAAATCTCACTTTAGGAATCTTGACAATTGCAACATTCACCACAGTAAAATTTCAGAACACCAAAAATAACCCAGAGACCTCAAAAGAAACCAGAGATTACTTGCATAGTCATAGTAATTAAATTGATAGCTAATATCCCAACAGCAGCAGTGGATTCAGAATATAACATTGTAATTTCTCCTGTGATGACAAAAAGTAAGTACAGTAACATCTCCAAGAGTAATGCATTTCTTCATAAGTAGATACATATATAATACAATTGAAGATAGGCTCCTTCTCTCGCTCCAGTTCTTATCATGTACAGATCAAAGGTCAAAGAGGTAAGGAAAGTGGAAAAAAGATGATTCTCAATTTCCCCAACTAAATAAGAGATCCTTAGAATCATGGTTACTCTCTTGGAAATCTCAGCCTACCATGGGGCCCAGAAATGTCCCATCAATATTTAAGCTGATATACACATCTGGCCACCAGACTGTGCCTAAGTAATTCTGAGATCTACACAGATTTGCATCATACAGCTACAACTAGGGAAACTGTAGCCAGTTTGGTTCAAATTGTCTCAACCTGAAAATAATGTGACCCTGCATTTTATAAAAATGAATATTTGGGCTCATGCTTAATACATCATCCTAAAGTTGTACACTAATACGACCTATATCTCAGGAACAGAGATGAAATAAAGATATTTTTAGCTATAAAAATCTTTTTACTACTACTAAATCTTTACTAAAGAAAATTTTAAAGTATGTGTCTCAAGAAGAAAGGAAACAGCAAGAAGGTCTAACATACAAGAAAGAATATGATTGAAATAAAAAGTAAATATATTGTGTTCATTTTGGCAGCACATATACTGAAATAAAAAGTAAATATATATGTATTTATATTTATATAAAAACTGACTCTATAAAATGATAAAAAAGTGTCTAATTTATGATCTAATAAAAAAGAGAGAGCTAAAAGGGTGGACATCTAGACAATGGTAAGAGGTGACTAAAATTAAACCATTCTAAGGTCTTATATTTTGGGGGAGGGAGGTAAAAATATTAATTAAGTTTATATTGTGTTAAGCGTATATTTTAAAAATTTCAAAGGTAGCCACTTAAAAGAAATAAAAATCTTCAAAAGCAGATTTTACTCAGATGTGGAATTTAAGAAACAAAACAGATGAACATATGGAAAGTAGGGGATACAAGAGAAGAAAGGGAAATAAACCACAAGAGACTCTTAATGACAGAGAACAAACTGAGGGTTGATGAGGGGAGATGGGTGGGAGATGGGCTAGATGGGTGATGGGTACTAAGGAGGGCATTTGTTGTGATGAGCACTGAATGTTTTATGTAAGTGATGAATCACTGAATTATACTTCTGAAACTGATATTGAACTGTGTATTAACCAACCAAACAAAATATAAATAAAACATATATATACATACATATGTCAGTAGAGAAGAAAAAAATACTTGCATCAATTAAAATAAAGGAAAGAAAGGAAGGAAAAAAAGAACACAGCAAAAGCAAAACAAAAAGGAATCATAAGGTAAAATAGAAAAAATAAAGCTAAATATATCAGTAATTACAATAAATAAAATACACTCTGGTTAAAAGGGACAGATTGTCAAAAAGGACCTTTTAAAAAAGACTATGAAGTCTTTATAAGAGATATACCTAAAACATAAAGGCACAAAAGACTAAAAGTAAAAATATGGAAAAATTATATAAGACATAAACATAAACCAAAAGAAAAATCCTATAGCTGTGTTCATATCAGGCAAAGATAGACTTTAAAGCAAAGGCATTACCAGAGATAAAGAAAATAATTTCATAATGGTAAAAGTATTTGCTTCCCCCAAAAGATACAATTTTATATTTGAATATACTGAATAAAATAGTTTAAAATGCATAAAACAAAAAATGAAAGAACTTCCTAGAGAAAGAACATCTATAATGGTATGGCAAAATTTTAACACACCTCTCTCAGAAATTGATAGAGTATGAAATATCTGGACAACACAGTACACAAACTTGGGTTATATAAGACATATATAGGATATGCAACCAGTAATTTGGTAACTTTTTTTTTTACAAACATACAGGGGATATTTATGAAAACTGAGCACACACTAACTGAGCACATATTTATTTATTTTTGAGAGAGAGAGCAAGAGAGCGACTGAGCATGAGTGGGGGAGGGGAAGGAGAGAGGGAGACACAGAATCTGAAGCACGCTCTAGGCTCCAAGCTGTCCTTACAGAGCCCGACGCAGGGCTCAAACTCATGAACTATGAGATCATGACCTGAGCTGAAGTCAGTCGCTCAAATGACTGAGCCACCCAGGCATCCCCCTTTTTCAAATTTTTTTTTACGTTTATTTGAGAGAGAGAGAGAGAGAGAGAGAGAGAGAGAGAAGGAGGGAGGGAGGGGGGAAGAGAGAAAGAGAATGAGCAGGGGAGGGGTAGGGAGAGGGAGAGACAGAATCCCAAGTAGGCTCCATGCTGTCAGCACAGAGCCCCATATGGGGCCAAAGTTGGGGTCTGAACTCAGGACCGTTAGATGTTGGCCAGAGCAGAGGTCAAGAGTAGGATGCTGAACTGACTGAACTACCCAGGTGCTCCAACATGCAACTGTTCTCAATAATTACTATCACAAAGGCCAGATATTTCTGACCACAATGCAATTTAAAAAACAAACATATGAATGGAAAACAAAGGTGTGCACATGTATGTGTGCACACACACAAGCTTCTAAATAATTCACGGGTAGAGGACGAAGACCCACAATCAAACTACCTGTCATCAAACTTTGTAGGTCATAGGCAAAGTGATGCTTAGAAAAAATTTTTATATATTTAAATACTTAGAAAAGAAGAAGGGGTAAAACCTCATAAGGTAAACAACCCAGGAAGTGAGGGAGAATAAAACAAGAGAATAAACCCCAAAAAAGTACAAGAAAGTAATTAATAAAGAAAGAATAAGTTAGGAAACTAGAAACAAAGTTATTAACAAAATTCTTTCCCCACAAGACATCTCACACTCTTTGGCCAACAGTGATATTCAAACTTGAAAACCCACCAAATGCTGAGAGCTTCTAAATAAATTTTTAGTCTCTGGCTCTCAGTCATTAATATACAACCAAAGATTATCAGATATACAAGAAAGCCTCTAACATGAAAGGCAAATAAAACTGAACAAATGGGAGGGGGGCAACTTAAATAAAGCAAAGATTTCTCAGAAAGGGAAGAAAAAAAGTTTTAAGTTACCATTAATATCTTCAGAAATACAAGAAAAGACAAAGTTTTAATGAAGTAATAGCAGAATGTGAGAATAAAAGGAACATGTAGGAAACAAAACTGAATGTGTAATAGCAGAAATAAAACTCAGGAAGGGGGACTGCTAAATAAATTTAAGAAATTTTACCATAAAGTAAAAAGACAATAAATTATTCACAGTAGGAAAAAAAGATAATCTAATTAGAAATCCATTTCAGTATGTCCAGCATCCAAAAAGAGAGAAAAGATAAAGCAGAATATCATCAATGAAATAATTCAAGGAGATTTATCAGGAATGAAAGACACAATTTTCAAGACTGAAAAGGGTACAGCATAATGGATGGAAGCAAGCCCACTCTAAGGCATATTGCTGTGAAATTTCAGACCACTGAGAAGAAGAAAAAGATCCTAAAACTTCTAGAGGGAAAAAACAGGTAACATAGATAGGATCGAGAATCACAATAGCTTCGGATATCTGTATACCAATATGTTAAACTAACAGACACTTAAACAATGACTTCAAAGTTCTAAAGGAAAATGTTTTCTACATTCTATTTCTATACCAACCAAATACCAATTAAATGGATGGGAGAAGTACAGATGTCTTCAGACATAGATAATCTAAAATTTTTTCCTGCTACAGATGCTTTCTCAGAATACTACTAAAGAATGTATCCCATCAAAGCTAGGAAGTAAATCAAGAAAGAGAAATACATGACACACAAGAAATGAAAGCCCGGTGCAAAAGAAAGATGAAATCATCCCCAAGAGGATATCAGATGAGGAGGTGTAAGATAGGAAACAATTCAAATTGTATCATCTTTGAAATTTCTGGACAACAAAAATTAAGGATTGCATAAAAATAGCTCCTCTTTCTTCTAAAATATATGAGTGGGCATAATAAAAGTCAATAGAGGACATTATCTGTCCTGATGAGGTCCAAAGGTGTAAGGCTGAATCTGAAAGACAACAAAGAGATTCTCAAAATGAGTAGATTCATTAAACCTGGTAATTCTTTTTTGGCCAAAATAATAAGCAAAACCTTTTAGATACCCACAAACTGAAACGCAATCTGAAACAGAAGTTACCCTGCATACGCATATATATTTGTATATACCTAGAATATCTCTGGAAAGAAACATGTGATTGCCTCTGGGAAGAACTTGGCAAAAGGGATATGGGGAAGATTTATTTTTCACCATTTACCCCTTTGTTTCTTTTGAATTGTACTCACATGCATATTTGGTTTACCCAAAATGAGTAAAATAAAATATATTCCTGTACCCTTTGATCTAATAATTTTGCTCCTAGGAATTTATCCTAAGATACATCTGCACAAGTGTAGAATGACAAATGTTCAAAGTCAGTAGCATAAGATAGTATAAAATTTAGGTCCTTTGACCAAAAAAAAAAAAAAAAAAAAAAAAACCCTGATAAAATAAACTACATATATCCATACAGGATTATACTATGTATCCACAAAAGAAAATGAAAGCATTGATCTTTCCCAATATGGAAAATTACTATTCCATATATTATTGAGTGCAAGAGTTTAGAAGAACAAAAGCATATTTCCAATTAAGAAAATGTTGAACTATTTACTTATATATACTTATTTTTACTGATATATTATGTATCCTAATCTAGAAGGATATGCAAGAAATTGATAACAGTAATTAGAGGGTAATTTAATGGCAGAAAAACAAGAAAGAGAGAGAGATTTTCCACTGTATATCCTTCTTGGCCTCCTGAATTTTAACCACATAAATAAATACATTACCTATGCAAAAAGTACAAAAAATAAAATTAAGATAAAGATATAAAAAGAGAGTAATAATATTTGAAAGAGGGATACAACTAGTAATACAGCAAAGAGATAAACGATATCAGTTATCATTAATCGTATACCAGTGTATGTTAAAATGTAGAGAAAATCTACAAATTCCTGAATCATTTATCAAAAATGGCCCAAAAAGAATAGAAAAACACTGGTCATACAAGACACTGAGCCAGTAATTTTTAAATATTCTACCAAGTAAACACTGGTCTCAAAACGTTTTATAGGTAAATTCTGCCAAATATTCAAGGAACAACAAAACATAAGAAAATAAAGGTAAGGATTTTTATCTGTTTTGTTCTGTGCTATATCCCCAATCTCTAGAGCAATGTTTGGCATTAGTTCATTTTATGGGATTAGTATGAACTTAATTCTGAAGACACACATGAACAGTACATGTATACAGTATCTTCCTAAACCTAGTAAATGACATCTTACCAAAAATCTGGAAGAAACATCACCTCAATAGAGAATTGTTAGTATTATTTTCTGTAGAATCAGTAACAGGATAAAGTTTCCTAATAAGATAACTCCTATTTAGCACTGGAGAGCCTAATCCATATATTATTATTAAAGAAAATAAAAGCTATAAAGATTGGAATCATAGAAACAAACTGTCATTATTCACAGATGCTTTGATTATCTACACAGAAAATCCAAATGATTTTGCAGACAAATTACTAGAATTAGTAAGAAAATATGGCAGCAGCTAGACTAAAATTCATATACAGATATTCTACTTCTCTGTAACAGCAGTAAACAGAAAATAGTTTTGGGGCGCCTGGGTGGCGCAGTCGGTTAAGCGTCCGACTTCAGCCAGGTCACGATCTCGCGGTCCGTGAGTTCGAGCCCCGCGTCAGGCTCTGGGCTGATGGCTCGGAGCCTGGAGCCTGTTTCCGATCCTGTGTCTCCCTCTCTCTCTCTGCCCCTCCCCCGTTCATGCTCTGTCTCTCTCTGTCCCAAAAATAAATAAAAAACGTTGAAAAAAAAATTAAAAAAAAAAAAGAAAATAGTTTTAAATATTTGAAGTACCATAAAAACATATAAAGTACCTGGGCATAAATATATCAAAACGTGGGCAATGTTTTTATGGAGAAAGTACAAACCAAAAGTGAAAGACAATAAAGAGAACTACATAAATGTAAATTTGTACCATATTCATAGTTAAGGATACTCTCTACCATGAAAATATCAGTTGTCCTACATTATATATAGAGATTTATGCAATCTCAATTAAAACATTAGCAGTCTTTCAAGGAATGCAAAAGTGACTCCAAAATTCACACGGAAATGCAAAGGAGAATACAGAAGAGTAGAGACTTCAGACAGCACAGAAAAAATAAAAATCAAGGAAGACTTGAGCTATACTAGCAACCAACTTGATCTGATATCTACAGAACACTGCAACTCACAAGAAGAAACAGAGACAAGGGAAACAAATACCATATGACTTCACTCATATGTGGGATTTAATTTAAAAAACCAAATGAGCAAAAGGGGGGAAAAAGAGAGAGGCAAACCAAGAAACAGACTCTTAAGTATAGAGAACAAACTGATGGTTACCAGAAGGGCATGGGTGAGGGAATAGATGCAACAGGTGATGGAGATTAAGGATGATCCTTAACGACCCTTGCCATGATGAGCACGGGGGTTGTATGACGTGCTGAATCGCTATATTGTATACCTGAAATATTACACTGTATATTAACTAACTAGAATTTAAATAAAACTTGAAAAAAAACAAGCAGATTATCAGAGCAGACTTAGTGTAATATATAAATAATGTAAATATAAGCAGTTCAAATACACTAATCACAAGACAGAAATACAGTGTATTAAAAAATTTCCCAACTATATGTTGCCTATAAGAAACTTACTTTGTTTTTGTTTTTTTTTTAATGTTTATTTATTTTGAAAGAGAGAGAGTGTGAGCAGGAGGGGCAGAGAGAAGAGAATGAATCCCAAGCAGGCTCCACGTTGTCATGTCAGCACAGAGCGAGATGCAGGGGTCACGACCTGAGCCAAAACCGAGAGTCAGACACTTAACCAACTGAGCCACCCAAGCACCCCAAGTACCTCACTTTATTTATTTAAAAAAAATTTTTTTACATTTATTTATTTTTGAGAGAAAGAACACAAGTGGGGGAGGGGCAGAGAGAGAAGGAGACACAGAATCCGAAGCAGGCTCCAAACTCCAAGCTGTCAGCACAGAGCCCAACAGGGAGCTCGAACTCACAAATCGTTAGATCACGACCTGAGCCGAAGTCAGACGCTTAACTGACTGAGCCACACTGGTGCCCCAAGAACCTCACTTTAAGTACAATACAGGTATCTCAAAAGTAAGAGAACAGAAAAAGAGCATGCTAATGTTAACTGAAAACTAAACTAGATGAATCGGTTAAAAGTAAAACAATGAAAAAAGATATCTATCAATCAGAATAAAATATGTAATGTAGTTAGGGCACCTGGGTGGCTCAGTCTGTGCTGACAGCTCAGAGCCTGGAGCCCATTTCGGATTCTGTGTCCCCCTCTCTGCCCCTCCTCCATTCACACACTCTCTCTCTCAAAAATAAACATTAAAAAATTAAAAAATATATATCTAACGTGGCTATATTAATTTCAGAAAAGGGGACTTCAGAACAAGGACTATTATCATGAATTAGGAAGGACTTTTTTAATGGTAAGAACTTGAAGAAGAGAGAACAATCCTAATTGTGCACATATCTAATAACAGAGCTTCAAAATTCATAAAGCAATGACTGACAGAACTGAAAGGAGAAATAGACTAACCCCTATTGGAGTTAAAACTTCAACATTCTGCAAGTGTTTTAAGTAGTTTCTAAATATAAATAAAGAAACTAAGAGAGGAATGAATAGAAATCTTTTAGTAAAATGATTCAAGAGGGGCACCTGGGTGGCTCAGTCAGTTAAGCATCCGACTTCAGCTCAGGTCACAATCTCATGGTTCACAAGTTCAAGCACCGCATCGGGCTCTGTGCTGACCACTCACAGCCTTGAGCCTACTTTGGATTCTGTGTGTGTTGTGTCTCTCTCTCTCTGCCCCTCCCCTGCTTGCATTCTGTCTCGCTCTCTCTCAAAAATAAATAAATATTAAAAATTTTTTAAAATGATTCAAGAGTAGCTGATAGCTATGGAAGACAAAAGAGATCAACCATACACATCATCAATTGTTTGTAACAAACAGAATACACCAAATGGTACAGAATACTTTGAAAACTCTCTAATTAATTGGAAAATGCTTGAGCCTGAAGATTGACACTATACAAGGGAGAAAAATATTGAGTTGTCTACAAGGATACTAGAAACCCATATTATCCTGGATGGCTTCACAGCCAATAGTCAGTGCCAGAAGACAACAGAACATAATTCCTGGCTTTTTACTTTGTATTAGTCTGTGAAGCTCAAATTAAAAAACGAAAAGTATATATCTTATTTACAGCTTTATGGGGAAATAGAATGAAGGATAGAGGAATGTGCACTATGCTGAGTAACAGAATTCTGGGGCCCATGTCCCAGATCTCTTTTATACTATTTGTGTCCTTGAGCAAGCTACTTCACCTGTCCTAACACAAGGTGAAAACTATGAAACATTACACCCTCAAAAGTATGGTGATGGCCTGGCTGCCAAACCTGGTCCTGAGGAGCAGGTCAATGGCTCCATACCCTATGTCCATAAGGAGTAGTTACATCAGGCATGATCCAGGAGAATGCCTGTATTAGGAAGATCCAATCTGGTGAGCAAAGAAAGTACACCAGGAAAGGTGAGCAGATATGGGCTATGCCTGAATGGCAACATGAAGTGGATAAGTAAGAACATAAGATTTAGTGTTAAACCTTTGCGTATTAGAATCAGATGTCTGCCACCTTACTAGCTCTGTGACCTGGGGTAAATCACAGAGCCTCACTTTCCTCATCTGTAATATAAAAATAATAATCCTGGTCTCATAGAATTAAGTTTCACAGTGTTTGCAAAACACCCATAATAGTGTCTGCTACAGAACTGGCACTTGATAAACCACGACTATCATTATTCAACAAATTCTAGGCCTTCCCAGATGTGAGCCAAAGACTGTTGCTAAGGGTCCTGCCCTAGTTTATACTGGCTTAGAAATGGACGGGGTTGAGTCTGTTCATTTCCTTATGCCTCTGCAGGGACCTAGGTAAGGCAGGAGAAGACACGCTGCCTCTTTGCTTCAATTCTGTCATCCTGCAATAAAAGGATTGAATCAGACAATCTCTAAGGCCTTCATAGCTCATAGCTCTAAAACTCTTTGATCTGTGAACCAAATCTAATGCGTATTCTATGTTTAGAATTGATATATTGTTAGATCAGCTGGGAATTGCTAAAATCATATCATCTATTGATTTATATAAAGGGTTATGGTAAATGACCTTGGATAAAGAATATAATCTAAAATGGTATTTGTAACATCAAATGGAGTGTAAAGATTTAATGGCTTACCCTTTGGACTGAGGACCTCTTAGACTCATATATTCTTACAGTTGAAAGTGATCTCAGAGGCTAACTTGTCAAACCTCCCAACCATTGGAGGAAACACTTCAGCAGCATCTCTACAGTGCTCACCACCTGGCTTGAATATATCTCACGACAGGGACCTTACTACCTCATGAGATGCCTTTTCCATTTCTGGAATTCTACTATTAAAGCACTCTTTATGTTTATCTTGAGACCAAAGCGTTTTATTCCTCAAACTTTTCCTTCTCGGACAAATTGGCCCTTCATGTTTGAAACAACTGTCAGCCTTCTCCTTCACTTCTTTTCCAGGCTAGACATCCTTAACCACTTCAGTCTTTTCTGTATATGTTCCAGACCACACAGCATGCTGTCTGCCTTTCTGGGGACCACTCTGCAGCTCAGTTACAATGCAACCCCTGAATTAAGTACATTATTCCAATGTGGTGCAAGAAAGAACAGTCATCTCTGGTACGTGGAACACAAATGCCCTTTTTAATGTTGCCAAAGCCCTGAATAGACATTTCTCCAAAGAAGACATTCAAATGGGCAATAGGTACATTTTTTTTAAATGCTGTCACTAATCTTGAGGGAAATGCAAATCAAAACCACAATAAGATGTTACTTCACTCTTATCAGGATGGTTATTATCAAAAAAAGTTAACAGGCATTAGCAAGGATGTGGAGAAATTAGACTATTTGTGCGCTGTTAGTTGGAACAAAAATGATGCAGCTTCTTTGGTAAACAGTATGTAAAATTAAAAATAGAACTATGTAATCCAGCAATCCTACTTCTGCGTATTTATCTAAATGAATTGAAATTAGAATCTCAAAGCGATAATAGCTTTATCCTATGTTCATTGCAGCATTATTTATAACCACCAAGATGTGGGAAGAAAACCCAAATGTCCATTGACAAATAAATAGATAAAGAAAACTGGGATACACATACAATGGAATACTATTCCACCTTTAAAAAGAAGGAAATTCTGCCATGCGTGACAACATAGATGAACCTTCAGGACATTATGCTGAGTAAAATAAGCCCATCAGAGAAAGACAAATACTGCATAATTTCACTTATATGAAATATGTGAAATAGTCAAAGTCACAGAATCAAGGAGTGGAATGGTAGTTTCCAGGTGAGCCTGGCAGGGAGACATAGGGAGTTACAAATCAACAGGCATAAAGATTCAGTTGAGCAAGAGAAACAAGTTCTAAAGATCTGCTGTATAGCATTGTACATATTGCCAACAATAATGCACTGTACAGTTAATAATTTAAGAGGTTAGATCTCACATTAAATGTTCTTACAACAATTTTTTTCTAAAAAATGGAATCATACTAAAAAAAAAGAAAAATGGGTTTTATGTTCAAGAAGTCCCCTTTCACTGTTAGCTCATATTACACTCATTAGTTTGGCCATGGCATCCTCATGAACAATACAAGTGCTTAGGTTATAAGGTCAAAGGCACTTCTTTAAAAGAGTTGTGTGAACTCTTACTTCAAATGGAACCATATTTGTATCCCCAACAGGGAAACAGAACCAATGGAAGTGTGCTGGTTTTGTTTGCCTCATTGGATCTCTGCCCACCCAGTTACTCACCCCACTGCTCTTGGAGCAGCTCTTGGAGGGGACCTATAAAGGCATTGCCCAGAAAGCACAAAGAATCCATGAATATCCTGATCTCTCAATTTCCTACAAGCCCTGTTATTCTAAAATGTTCGCGTGAACTGCTACCACAGAGTACAGCACAGTAGTTACCAGTATCAGTTCAACCCTACCTCTACCATTCTGTGGGTATATGATATTGGGAGAATTCTGGTGCCTGTGGAATGGGGAAAATAACTTCTCTTATTCATAGGGGTGCTGTTAGGATTAAATGGTTCACTTACAGAGAGCTCTCAGAATGGTACCTGGTACTTAGTTAGCTTCCTATCAGGTGCCAGCTCAAGCCCCCCCTCCGCAATCTTGACTCACATAATTAAATTTCTGAACCTACACTCAGGACATTAAGCTTTTCTGCATTTAAATTTTTTCTTCTTGGTGTAGACTCAGCATTCAGGATTCAGGCTCAGGATCATTTTGAATCTAGATTCCTTTGTCTTTTCCCTTGGCTATCTCTCCCAGGTTTCTGGCACCTCCATTTTTGATAGGCCTTTATCCAGGTCACCAGTTTCTTCCTAAATTTCAAATTTGACTTTATTGAGTAGCTATGATCATAAAGATAACATGCCAGTATTTAACCAGAATGTATGTGGATATCATAAAGATGATGTTTGGGTAAAACGCAGTAAATTCCTATTTGGACTTCCAGAGGTCAGACATTCTGAAAATAAGGTAAAAGTGAGCATATTACTTATCACAATGAATTAGAAGCACATAAGATTTTAGATACTAGTAATTACTTAAACTTTGAAGTAGCTCAATCAATTAATTTTTTGAATTAGTTAGAAACCAAAGGAAATTTGAGAACCCAACAACTGATAAGCCACAAAGTGTTAAGATAATTTCTTATGGAAGCAATGAGTTTTTGCTTCTTTTCAGTCTCCAAAACTCCATTCAATCCAGAACCTTTCTTAGCACTGATAGAGTATATCTCAGTTCCCTAACATGGCTCATGGCATTTCTACAACTCACTCGCCTCTCTTAATATTCCAGTCACATAAAATTTGTTCTTTTTATGAATATACCATATACTTTTATACTTATGACATCTGATATACTATTCCTTCTGCCTCTTAAATTTCCCTCCTTTTTGAGTGCTGATGCATAGGGACACATGTATCCCAATGCTTACAGCAGTGCTTTTAACAATAACCAAATTATGGAAAGAGCCTAAATGTCATCAACTAATGAATGGATAAAGAAGATGTGGTTTATATATACAATGGAATACTACTTGGCAATGAGAAAGAATAAAATCATGCCATTTGCAGCAATGTGGATGGAAGTGGAAGGTATCATACTGAATGAAATAAGTCAGAGAAGGACAGATACCATATGTTTTCACTCATATGTGGATCTTGAGAAACTTAGAAGACAACCATGGGGGAAGGGAAGGGGGGAAAAATAGTTACAAACAGAGAGGGAGGGAGGCAAACCACAAGAGACTCTTAAATACAGAGAACAAACTGAGGGTGGATGGGGGGGGTGGGGGAGAGGGAAAATGGGTGATGGGCATTGAGGCACTTGTTGGGATGAGCACTGGGTGTTGTATGTAAATCATTTTGACAGTAAATTATATTCATAAATAAATAAATAAATAAATAAATAAATATCCCTCCTTTTCTAAGGCAAACTTTCATCCATTCTTACAGACCCACTTCTTTTGTGAAGTTAACTCCAATTCCAAAATCACTCCTCCTTCTTCTGAGCTTCCCACTGGATTCAATTCTGCAATTCCTCTTTTATAGCCCTCACAACACTCTACTGTGATCAATTGCTTCCAAGTATGTCTCAGTGGCAAAAGCTAGCTAGGGGACATTGTATGACACCTCAACAAAAGCCCCTCGTTTTAAGCATACTGTAGAACTTAGATTTTGAGCCAATGGCATAGGACTGACTTGCCATGAATATCATTACTTCTGTGGGAAAATATGAACAATGTTCTCAATAGCAGAATTTCAAATTACCTTTGGGAACACAATCCTATCACTGATTTACTCTTCCATTCAACAAATGTTTCTTGAGCACTTACTATATCTCAGGCATTGTTTGAGTCACAAGAGCAAGCAAATCAGCCAAATATCTTACCCTCATGGAGCTTCTACTCCAATGGGGAAGATAAAATTTAAAAATAAAATTAGTTTAAGAATATGGTATGTCTGGAGGCACCTGGGTGGCTCAGTTCGTTAAGCATCCAACTCTTGATTTTGGCTCAGGACATGATCTCATGGTTCATGAGATCAAGCCTTGTCTCTCCTGACAGTGCAGAGCCTGCTTGAGATTCTTTCCTCTCCTTCTGTCTCTGCTCCACTCCCCTCACACTCTCTCTCTCTCAAAATAAATAAATAAACTTAAAAAAAAGTCGGGGTGCCTGGGTGGCTCAGTCGGTTGAGCGTCTAACTTCGGCCCAGGTCATGATCTCGCAGTTCGTGAGATTCAGCCCTGCGTCGGGCTCTGTGCTGACAGCTCAGAGCCTGGAGCCTGCTTTGGATTCTCTGTCTCCCTCTCTGCTCCTTCCCTGCTCACACTCTGTCTCTCAAAAATAAATAAAGATAAAAATATAGATAAAATATAGATAAAAAAAAATAAAGATAAAAGAAAAAAATATAAAAAAAAAGAATATGTTATGGCAAGAGGGAAAATAAATCATGGTAGAGGGACAGAAAATACCAGGGAATTAATTGAAATTTTTCAATAAGTGATCAGGAAGTGATCAGAGATGCTGCACTTAAGTAAAGATATGAGGAAAGTGAGTGAGCCATGTGAATAGCTGGGAAAAGAGCACACCTGCCAGAGGAAACAGCAAGGGTCAAGACCTAGAAGGGGAAGACTGCCTGGCATATGCAAAGTGGCTGAAGTGGAAAGAGCAAGAGTAAGAACAGAAATAGCCAGGAGCCAGGAGCCAGGTCACACAGAGCCCCACAGGTTATCATGAGGACTTTGGGTTTCCATCTGATGACAATGGAATCCAATGACAGTAATAAGCAGAAGGATGATATGACTTGATTTATATTTTCATAGGGTCACTTTGGATGCTTTGGTACGAATAGATTTAGAGGGAGGCAGGGAGAACAAAGACACAGGCAAGACATCAGATAGGGAGTTATGTGATAACATAAGTGAGACATAATGGGAATTGTGACAAGTGGTCAAATTTTAGAAGAATTTGTCAGGATTTTCTGATGGATCAATGACTGTTGTTGAGAAAAAGGGAAGAGTTAAAGCTGAGTATCAAGATTTTTTTATCCTAGCAATTTAAAAACATGAAGTTCCATGAAATGAAATGGAGAAGAGAGTAAGAAAACCTGGTTTAGAGAAAGATCCAGAGCTTAGCTTTGGAGATGATAAATTTGCAGCCCCTATTAGACATCCAAGTATAGATGTCAAGTGGGCAGTAGGATGTATGAATCTCAGAGAAGACAACTGGGTTGAAGAATTTGGATGACATCAACACAGAGATGCTATTTAAAGCCATAAATCTAGACTAGATCACCTATGAAGTGACAATGGATAGAAAAAATGAAGAGATCCAAGGTCTAAGCACTGCGGTACTCAGTTCCTTTAGATGAGGAAATAAGGGGTAAAACAGGGGGAAAAGGAAAATAAAAAGACTGAGAAAGAACATTTATAAAAGTAGACGAAAAACCAAGCAAGTGTGATTATCTTGGAAGCCAAGAGAAAGAGTTTCACAGAAAAGAGAGTGAACAGCTGTGTGTCAAGTGCTGTTGAGATTTTAAGTAAGATGAAGACTGAATGTAACCATTGGATTTAGCAACACTGAAATCAAAGGTGACCTTGACAAGTACAGTTTCAGGAGAATAGCAGTAGTGAAGGCCTGATTAAGGTACTTTCAGGTGAGAATGGGAGGAGATAAGTTAATTTTTAAAACTTAACATGCTTTGAAGTAATAAGAAGGAGATTAAATAGTTACTAGAATGGGAATTGAGGTCAAGAGGAGTTTTCTTTTAGGATGGGAGAAACAATGAATGCAGTAGAGAGGGGATATTCAGTGGAGAGGGGAAGTTTGGTGATGGAGGAGAATGGAAGAATTGCCAGAGTGATGTCCTTGAGCAGGCTTTAGGGAACACAGCAGCATATGCTATCTGAGAGCAGTGATATGAGCAGAATATGGACAATGGTCAGATACTGGGAAGGCAATTACAAATCAAGGATGTAGAATGAAGGGAAGGATCAGGGTTGTAGGCTGAGGTTGGGGACCAAGTCAGGAACATGCAGGCCAAGCACAAGTAAACAAGAGGACCAGAGTCAGAAGAGCAATTTGAGACTAATCCAGGAGGTAACTATAAAGTCAAGGCAAAGGAAACTAGAAAGCATGCACTTATGACTAATGATACCGCACAGAGCGCATTTTGTGCCAACATTCCTTGTGAGGGCCAGTACTCCTTTCCCATGGATCTTCTTCCTCTGGTTCCTGAATCTCATGGCCAATATATCTTTTCTAAGAGATGGCCTTTATCGTTATTTTAATGAACAGTTATATTTGTATACAAAAAGTATTACTGAATGTGTAATGTACCAAGAGCTCTGAAAATCAATTGGCTATTCCAGAAAGTCTCATCAATGCTTCCAAAACCCACAGAAGCAATCACACAGTGGCAAATGCTAGGGTGGTCACCAAACTATTTTTGACTTCCTGGGCACTCACCTTGCTATCTTTTCTGCCTATGTGCATCTATTTGTGGTCATATGACACTGAAATGTTAGAGTTGCAAGAATGAAACAGTTGGGGGTCCCAGAGTCCCTGGGTACCTGGAAGACAGCAGCATGGGGTGGTGGGGGGGTGGGGGCACGTTCAACCTGCATCAGATTCTGATAAAAATAAGAAATCAACCTTTGTTGCATTAAGTCAATGACACTTATTTTTTCCCACAGCATAGCCTACCTAACATGACCCTGACTGTAACACAGACACACCATCTTAGAACAGAGACAACCATTTGGCCTATAAATGCCAATGCTTTAAGTCATAGCAAGCATCACAGATGCTTAAATAACAAGTTCCCTTAGGATATAAAACGTAATTTGATCCACAACAATTTGGCTTTCACACAGCACATCTGGTTTTCAGGAATACATCTATGTAAATTGAGTTACCTCCATAATGATATTGTATTTGCATCTGAGGAACTGAAAAGACAAGACTGACTGCAGGTTAAATAAAAAGCACCTAGGTCTATCCTGATTTGCTCTCCAAGCTCCTGTGATAACATGTGTAAATACCCTGCGGGTGATTAGATTTTAAATTCTTCACTGTAATGATCCAGGTGTCACTGGAACGATGGTTTTAAAAAAAGGCATTTTTCCTACAGAAGGTTACAGCATATGATTTTCCCCCCTTTTTAATTAAACCTGTGCATAGTGAATAATGCATCTGATTTAGACGTTCAAGCCTTCCCAACCACCACCCCCACCCAACTCGGCTAAGAGAGCTGGTCTAGCTGATTCAGTCAATTGTGTTGCCTTATAAAACACTGTCCCCTAAGAATCCTTTATAGCCACTCAGAGCTGACATAGAGTCAATTATTAAGGTTTCTACCTGTATTGCTCAGTCTGCACTTCAGCCCTTAGTATTATCCTTATTAATTTTCTCAGGAACCACTTTGCTATTTCTGATGCTGAGGTAGGGATTGTTCAGGTATCTGTTTTGATTTTCTTTGGTTGTTTAACCAAACAACCCAGAGGAGAACAGAAATGGTAGCAGCAGACTGATATGTGGGTTTAGACCATGCCACCTACTCCAGATGTTGAAGACAGGGTTTCTGGAATGTGTCCTGCATCATGAACCTCTTACTGAAAGTACTTTCTACTCCATTGACAAAATGACAGGATTTATTAACCAGAATTTATCTCTACTGGTTCTTTTATCACCGACAGTAAGTTCCCATAACAGCTTCACTGTCCCAAATATTTGTTAAAGGCTTAAACAGTTTCAAATATGTGCTCCTTTATTTAATTTACAGCTGTTTCTGAAAATACACCATTCAGTATTAGATGAAATTGCTTCTATCTCCTGTCATATTTCACATTTTGTTTTATGGTCTGGTAGATTTCATGGTGATCTCTTTTTAACCAGTAAAATTTGTTTTAGGGACGATGATTCATTTTCTTTAAATAGTCAAGCTGCAGAAAGAGTCCTATATCATGAAGCCTTTTCACTGCCTACATATCAACAGTAGGTCCTGTAGACCTTTAAAAAATATTTGGGCCTCTTCATTCTCAGGGAGACTGGTTGCAGTCTCTCATGGCCTCATTTCACAAAAGCAACTGTAGTGCAGTAAAAGGCATGCTGGACCTGAGCTCTGTTCACCTGGTCTAAATCCAGACTCTGCCACTTACAAAATTTTTGACAAATTACTTAACTTCTCATCACTCTCATCTGTGAATTGGGGCTAATCACACTTGTTCACAGGGGTATTTGAAGGAGTCCATAACAGTACCCACGTAAAAGTGCCTAGCATTGAGCCTGGCCCAAAATAGGCAATCAATATTCATTGTTAGAATCTCTAGGACACATACAATTCATCTAGTATGAGATCACGTGAGTTAATAGCTTCCAAAGAGTCTGCTAAAGGAAGATAATATGGAGCACTCCATGGAAATTTAAGGTGTTCTGGCCATTTTATATTTACCTGATTTATATCCAACCTCTTGTGCTTATCCTTCAGTAACACAGGTCTTGAAGTTCTACTATTTTGTTTTGAGAAATTTATTTTTTACTCTCCCCACCAAGGAACAGCCCTGCGGATTATGCACCAGTGTTCTGGTTTCCTGTCTCTCCCTACTGCCCTGGCCTCACTCAAGTGTCAGCAGAGCCCAAGAAGTACCCAGCAAGACTTTGCTTTTAACTCAGACATGCAGGTGTCTGGGGCTGGAGTGGACAGCACTAATCTACTTTCTTTTCCTAAGAAAATCTGCTTGGATGAATCCATGTCTGGAGTACAAAGGAGTCTCCTCCAAACATTCCCTGTAAGAACCTACTTGCTGCCAAGCTCAGGCTGTGGGAAGGAACTTGGGTTCAGGGCCAACAGTGACACTGTGTTCTCTTCCTTTCAACCTACAGGCAAGTCCTTCTGGGGCAGAGAGCACTTCTGTCCAATCTGTACCGAGCTAACATACAATCCCCTAACCCAACGAGTGCCTGTGGGCCTGTATCTAATGTAGCTTAAATAATTCTCTCCTCTCCCTCTCACCATTCTTTGCCATGTAAGTGACTGGCTTTCAAACTTTGTTGTCTAACCTACAGATAAGAAATACATGTTACTTTGCAACACAGTATTCACACATACATGTGCGCACACACACACAGCAATCAAAAATATGATGACACAATTATTCCCCTTGCTGCATATGGGGTACTTTATCTTCCACTCTATTATATTTTATTTCACTTTTTAAAATGCTGGTCATGACCTATCAAATCAATTTTATGACTCATCAGTGGGCCACAGCTTGTAGTTTTAAAAATACTGATCCAGATATTTAATAAGGAGCTACTAGTCTGGAAGAGGAGAATATGAAAACCATACTTTGAAGTATATGGAAAGTTTAAGTATTACTAAAAGTATATGGACAGTTCTGGTAAGACAGAAAAGATATGTTTTAACCTATTCCCCTAAGTACAACTAAAAACTCTAGAAATTATATATAAAATAAACATAAAATTCCCAATGATGGAAGAAGGGATACTGACTAGGAACTAGAGAACCCAAGGAATGACACACTGTTGTTGAGTTCTCTGGTCTCCTTTTGGCCTCATATATCTCAGAGTAGGAGCTGAAGAAGCTGGCAGTCTGGAAATGCCAGCAAGTGCAGACAAAAGTCAACTCTCTCTAAACAAAGGACCAAGAAAGGGGAATACTATAAAGACAAAACTTTTAGACAATAATCACTCTATGCCAAACACAACAGGTAAAACTGTGGCCCCATCCCCACCCATTTCAGCAAAGGCCAAGTGGAAAGCCTAGACAAGGCTATAACTCACTTTAACCCACAGGACACCTTAACCCACTGAATCTGGGGATGTCCAAGAAGTATGAGTAGGGGCTGCAACTGCCATCCCAATTGGATGGTAATGAGTTCCTCTCACCCCTGTGAACAGTGACATCAGAGATATCATGAGGAGTCCGGACTTCAACCTCCACCCAGAAATACCAAGACAGACCTCCCCTTCCCACGAGGGTGGTGTCAGCAGAAGCCTAGTGAAGGGTCAGGACTTTCACCACTGTCCAGTGGTAACAAGGCCACCCCCACTAGGTAGTATAGACCATGTGAGGAACAATAATGGGGAACTTTTATTTCCCACAGCCAGAGAGGTATCAGACCGAAGCCAGAATTCCCACCTCTGCCCAGCATTAACAAGGAGCCTCCACTCTGCTGTCAGTGGAGGGTTAGTGGGAAACCTGAACTTCCACCTCCATATGGCAGTAATGAGTTTGTGAACCTCCCTCACCTTCCAGAGGGGTTTCATAGGACATCAATTAAAACTCAGAGTTTTAATGAGTTCTAGAGTCTTCTAACAGAATACCCACAAGGTCCAGGTCTAAGTAGAAAATCACTCATCATAACAAGAAACAGCAATATGCTGAACTGAATAATAAAAAAAGATGATACATACCCTCACTGAGATGACAGAGATGTTAGAATTACATGATATGACAAATATTTTAAAGCACCCATCATAAAAAGTGCTTCAATTACAGGTTACAGACATACTTGAAATAGATGAAAAAATATAAAATCTAGACAAAGAAACAGAAATCCCCAGAAAATAAACAGAAGATACAAAGAAGAACCAACTGGAAACTTTAGAATTGAAAAGTACAAAAACCAAATTAAAAAAATTAACAGCAGAATGAATAAGGCAACAGAAAGAATCAATGAACTGGAACATAGAACAGAAATAAGCCAGTCAGAAAAAGAAAGTCATCCATATGTGGAATTTAAAAAACAAATGAGCACAGGGAGAAAATGAGAGAGAAAGAGAGGGAGGGAAAGAGAGAGAAAGAGAAAGAGAAAGAGAAAGAGAGAGAGAGAGAGAGAGAGAGAGAGAGAGAGACCGACCAAGATACAGACTCTTAGCTACAGAGAGCAAACTGATGGTCACCAGAGGGGAGGTGGGTGGGGGCACAGGGGAAATAGGTGATGCAGATTAAGGAGTGCACTTGTCAGGATGAGCACTGAGGTGTTAAATTCACAGAATTGCTGAATCGCTTTATTGTATACTGAAACTAATAGAACACTGTATGTTAACTATACTGGAATTAAAATTTAAAAACAATTTTAAAAAAATTAAAAAAAGAATATCTTTGACTTCCAGTTTTTGGTCCACCATATAATAAGCTTGTAAGTTGCCACTGCATCTTAACAATAAGTAAAAAGGCTGAACAAACCAGAAAATCAATAAATCTTCTTGGATCCAAAAGAGAAGTGAGGTTACAGGACAAACCACTGACCTCAAAACTGCAGAGATTGATGGGTGAATACAGAGAATCATGATTAACCTGAGCAGAAACTCAGGAGTTTAAACCTCCAAAGAAACAGGTGCTCAGAAGGAAAACCTGAAGTGTAGTTGACAACTGCTGGAGGTTCAGTGTGCACAACTCTTGACAGTTAAAAACCCCAAGGAGATGCATTCATAGGAGGCCTCACATATTTTTGAGTTTTACCTCCATGAGCTTGACTTCGTTTTCACAGTGAGCAGCAGACAAAATCCTTCTCATGCTTCCAGCAAGGGGCAGGGAGAAGGAACCATTTTGGAAAATGCCGGAGGGCTCTATTCTACCTAACAAGGTCTGCCCTCAGGAGAAGTTATTTAACCAGAGCCTAACCTGTTGAGGTTTTATCAGAGCCTAACTCAGTGGGAAGAGAAATATTAAAAAACAAAACAAACAAGAAAAAACCCCAGCCATTTTTAGTCTTCCACATGGAGGAAGGGAAATACTCAACCATCCCCCTTTAACCTTCCCTGTGAGAAAAGAGAAGTATCCAACTCCCAACACATTCTAATCTTCTTGTCTCAGTATAAGGCAGCAGGAGGGAGGCAGAGTGAGAAATACATTCGGGGTTTACAGCCTAGAGAAACTAAGATTCGCTAAAAGGCTGAGACCTAATCATAGGACTTAGAACTCTCCCCCAATTGCACATTACTAACAGCCCATTTGTGGTACTCTCTTTTACCTAGCACATCATGTCACTTCTATCAAGAAAAAAAATTTTTTTGAAAAAATTAAGCCAAGCATCAAAACCAGACTCCTATATGGCAGGAATGTTGAAATTATCAGACCAGGATTTAAAACACTATGATTTATATGCTAAGGGCTCCAACAGATAAAAACAGCATACAAGGACATACAGGCAATGGAAGCAGAGAGACAGGCATTCTAAGAAAGAACCAAAAAGAGATGCTATATATAAAAAACACAAGAGAAATGAAGAACACCCTTGATAAGCTTATTAGCAGACTGGATATGCTGAAGAAAGACATGCCGTGCTTGAGGATATCTCAATACAAACCTCCAAAACCAAAATGCAAACAGAAACAAAACAAAACAAAAAACACACAGAAAAAACCAGGACAGAATGTCCAAGAACTTGGGATAACTAAAATAGGTGTAATATATGTGCAATGGAAATACTAGAAAAGAAGAAAAAGAAACGAACAGAAGAAATATTTGGAACAATAGGGACTGTTAATTTTCCCAAATTAATGTCAGACACCAAACCACAGATCTAGAAGCTCAGAGGACACCAAGAACAATAAATGATAGAAAAACTACACCTATGTGGATCATTTTCAAATGACAGAAAATTAAAATCCTTAAAGCAGAGGGAAAGAACACTTAGACTATAATAGAAAAGAATTATATCTGACTTCTCAGGAACTATGTAAGCAAGAAGAGAATGAAATAAAATATTTAAACTGTTGACAGAAAAAATAAATACCAACCTAGAATTCTGTGCCCTGCGAAATTATCCTTCGAAAGTGAGAAAAATATTTTCTCAAAAAAAACTGAGAGAATTTGTTGTTGACAGGCCTGCCTTGCAAGAAATACTAAAAGAAGTCCTTTAGAGAAGAAAAGTGATAAAAGTCAGAAACTCAGATCTACAAAGAAAGTAACAGAATCAGAGAAGAAATAAGTGATAAAATAAAAATATGTTACAAAAGCCTTTTTATTCTTGGGCTCCTGGGTGGCTCAGTTGGTTAAGCGTACAACTTCAGCTCAGGTCATGATCTCACGGTTTGTGAGTTCAAGCCCCATGTGGTGCTACTAGCTCAGAGCCTGGAACCTGCTTCAGATTCTGTGTCTCCCTCTCTCTCTACCCCTCCCCCAACCTGTGCTCTCTTTCTCTCTCAAAAATAAACATTGATTAAAAAATTTTTAAAAAGCTTTTTCATTCTTAACTGATATAACAGATACATTTGTTCAAAATATTAATAGCCACAATGTTTTTGATTATTGTGCTTTATGGTTATTTAATATACATGTTTAATATTAATATATTCAAATATTGGTAAATTTAACATATACAATGAGAGCTATGTATGCTTATGTATAAGTGACATGAATGACAGCAAAAACAAAAGAAATAGGAAGGAAGAAATCAAGATTATTTTGTTACTATAAGGTACTCACACTGTGAAATGACAGAGTGTTATATGAAAACAGACTTGAATTAGTTGTAAATGTATATTTCAAACTCTAGGGCAACCACTAAAAAAAGTAACAAAAAAAAGAACTAATATGCTAAGAAAGTTAGAAAATTATTTAAAATGCTCAATTAAACAAAGTTCAGAAAAAAAGTGGAAGACACAAATAGGAACAAAGAACAAGAGCAACAAATAGAAACATTAAAAATTATGACAAATATCAATATAATTATATCAATAGTCACTTTGAATGTCAATGGTCTAGATGAGTCAATTAAAAGACAGAAATCATCAGAGATAAGGCTCAATTACATATTACCTACAAGAAATCCACTTTAAATACAAAGACATATAGTTAAAAGTAAATGGATGGAAAATGTATATGCCATGCTAACACTAATCAAAAGAAAGCAGAAGTAGCTACATTTAATTTCACACAGAGCAGATTTCAAAGCAAGGAAAGTTATCAGGGATAAAGAGGGGGCATTACATAGTGATCAAGGGGTCAACTCACCCAGAAGACATAACAATGCTTAGCATGTATGGACCTAAGAATAGAGTGTCAAAATATACGAGACAAAAACTGATAGAACTGCCAGGAGAAAATAGATGAATCCATTATTATAGTTGGATATTTCAACACCCCTCTATCAGAAGTGGACAGACCCAGCAGGCAGAAAATCAGTAAGGACATAGTTGAACTCAATAGCACCATTAATCAACTGAATATAATGGATATCTATAGACTATTTCATCTCAAAACAGCAGAATACACATTATTCTTAAGCTCATATGGAACATTCACCAAGATAGAGCCCATTCTAGGCCATAAAACACATTTTACCAATTTAAAAGAACAGAAATCATACAATGTCTGCTCTTAGGTTACAGTGGAATTAAACTAGAAATCAGTAACAGAAAGATGGCTGGAAAATTCCAAAATACCTGGAGATTAAAGAACACATTTCTAAATAACACATAGGTCAAAGAAGAAATCTTAAGAACAATTTTAAAATATTTTGAAGTAAATTAAAATAAAAACACAGCTTATCCAAACTGTGGAATGCAACAAAAGCAGTGCTTAGAGGGAAATTATAGCAATGAATGCATACATTAGAAAAGACAAAAGATCTAAAATTAATCATCTAAATGTCCATCCAAGGAAACTAGGAAAATAGTGAAATAAATCCAAAGTCAGCAGAAGAGAAAAATAATAAATATCAGAGTAGAAAAAAAAATCAGAGCAGAAACCAATGGAATTGAAAATAGAAATCAATATGGGGAAAAACAGAAATCAATATGGGGAAATCAATATGGGGAAAAAACTGAAACTAAAGCTTGTTCTTTAAAAAAATAAAATAAAATCAGTAAGCCTCTAGCCAGGTTAACTAAGAGAAAAAGAGAGAGGACACAAATCACTAATAACAGAAACAAAAGAAGGGTCATCACTACAGACACCATGGACACTAAAAGGATAATAAAGAAATACTATGAATAACTCTATGCCCACAAATTTGATAACCTAGATGAAATGGATCAATTCCTTAAAAAGCACATCCTGCCAAAATTCACACAAGAAGAAATAGGCTACCTGAATAGGCCTATAGCTATTAAAGATATTGAATCAATAATTAATAACTTTGTAAAATAGAAAGCACAGGCCCAGGTTGGTTCACTGGTAAATTCCACCAAACATTTAAGGGAAAAAAATTATTCCAATTCTCTATAATCTCCTTCAGAAGGCAGAAGCAGAGAAAATACTTCCTAACTCATTTTATGAGGACAGACAGCATCACCCTATGACTAAAAGCAGACAAACAAATTACAAGAAAACTTCAAAATTGTATGAAAACATTCCACAAACCTAGATACAAAAACTCTCAACAAAATGTTGACAAATTGAATCCAACAATGTAAAAAAGTAATTATATACTACAAGCAGGTGTGATTTGTCTCAGGTATGTAAAGCTGGTTCAACATGTGAAAAACAATTAATACAATCTACCATTTCAAAAGGCCAGAGAAGAAGAAAAATCACAAGATCATCTCAATATGTACACAAAAATTACTTGACAAAATCCTACATCCATTGATTTTTTTTAAAATCTTAGTAAACAAATAATAGAAACCTTCTTAACTTGATACCAAATATCTATATAAAATCTACACAGAACATTATACCTAAGCATTAGAAACTCTAAGCTTTCCCACTAAGTTCAGCAACAAGGCAAAGATGTCTCTGCTCACTATTGCTTTTCAATATCATACTGGGATCCATAGCAAAGGCAGCAAAATTAAAAAAAGAAAAAAAGATATACAGACCGGGGAGGAAGCAATAAAACTGTCTTTGCAGGTGATATGACAATCTAGGTTGAATATCCAAAAAGATCGATAAAACATTCCTCAAACGTTGTATACAAAATTAATACACAAAGGTTATTTGCTTTCCTATATATCAACAATGAACAAGTGGAATTCGAAATTTAAAACCCAATACTATCTACACTTGCACTCCTAAAAATGAAATACTTAGGTATAAATCTAACAAAATATACACAAGATCGGTATGAGAAAAACTATAAAACTCTATGAAAGAAATCAAAGACAAACTAAATAGAGATAAATGTTCATGGGTAGTAATATCTCAATAATGTCAAAATGTCAGTTCTTCCCAATTTTATCCACAGATTCAATGTAATCCAAATCAAAATCCCAGCAAGTTGTTTTCTGAATGTTGACAAATTCATTCTAAAGTTTACATGGAGAGGCAAAAGACCCCAAATAGCCAACACAATATTGAACAACAACAAAAAAAAAGGCCAAGGAATGACAGCATTCCATTTCAAAATTTACTAAAAAGCTAAAGTAATCCAAACATGTTGGTTAAAGAACAGACAAGTAGAAAGAATAGAGAACCCAGAAATAGACCTATATAAATATAGTCAAACTAACTTTGACAAAGCAATATAATGGAGAAAAGATGGTGTTTTCAGTAAATGGAGTTGGAGTGACCAGACATTCACATATGAAAAACTTGAGTCTAGATTTTTAAAAATGTAGAATACCCATCCAATGGAATATCATTCAGCCAAAAAAAATGAAGTTCTGATACATGCTGTAAGATGGATGAGCCGTGAACTCAGTCAGACATAAAAGGACAAATACTGCATGATTTCATTTACATGAAATATGTAGAACAGACAAATTCATACAGACCAAAGTAGATTAGAGGCTATCACAGGCTGGGAGGAGGGGGAAAGGAAGGGTGCTTGCTTAATGAATGCAGAGTTTCTGTTTGAGGTGATAAAAAGGGCTTAGAAATACATAGTTAATATGGTTATACAACACTGCAAATGTAATTGATGCCACTGAATTGTATACTTAAAAATTATTAAAATGTATTATGCTAAGCAAAATAAGTCAATCAGAGAAAGACAAAAACCATATGATTTCACTCACATGTGGAATTTAAGAAACAAAGCAGATCAACACATGGGAAATGTGGGGGAAGAGAAGAGAGGTAAACAAACCACAAGAGACTCGTAATGACAGAAAACAAACTGAGGGTTGATAGAGGGGGATTGGTGGGAGATAGGCTAGATGGATGATGGGTATTAAGGACGGTACTTGTGACGAGCACTGGGTGTTGTATGTAACAAATCACTGAATTCTCCTAACACCAATATTGCACTATATGTTAACTAAAATTTAAATAAAGAAAATTATTAAAATGGAAAACTTTGTTATATATGTTTCACTACAATAAAAAAGAATTAAAGTAAATCCCCAAAAGGATAAACCTAAAGAAAACTACACCAAGGCATGTCATAGTCAAATTCTGAAAACTAAAGACTAAGAAATAATCTTAAGAGCAGCCAGAGAATAATACCTCATCTACAGACAGAAAAAACATTTGAACGACAGCATATATCTCTTCAAAAGTGATGGAGGTGAAAGGAAGTAGCACAATAGTTTTCAAGTGCTGAAAGAACAGAACTGTCAATACAGAATCCTATATCCAGTGAAAATATATTTTAGGAGTAAACAGAAAATCATGACATTTTCAGATGAAGAAAAACTAATGATCTGGCACCAGTATATCCATCCTAAAAACAGCAGCTAAAGTTTTCTAAACACAAAAGAACTGATAAGAAAGGAAGAAAGGAAGAAAGGGAGAAAGAAAGAAAGAGAGAGAGAGGGGTAGGGAGGTAAGCAAAATACAGTATCACATTGATTATCTATTTTTTTATTGAAGTATACATAGTGGACACACAATGTTACATTAGTTTCTGGTGTACAACATAGTGACTTGACAACTCTATACATTATGCTATGTTTACCATAAGTGTAACTATCACACCATCCATGGATCCCTGGCATAAACTCCATTTTATTAATGTTTAATATTTTAATATTAAACCATCTTATGTATCCCTGGAATAAACTCCATCTGGTCATAGAATATAATTCTTTTTATATATTGCTAAACTATATTTGCCAATATTTTATTAAACATATTCTCATGAAGGATATTTGTCTGAAGTTTTATTTTTTGTACTTTGTTTAATTTTGGTATCAAGGAAATACAAGCTTTAAAAAATGAATTGGGAAGTATTTCCTCTTTTTCTATTTTCTGGTAGAACTTGTTTAAAATTGTTTCATTCCTGATACTGGTAATTTATGACTTCTCTATTTTTTGTCAATATTGTGAGAAGTGTTACAATTTTAATGATCTTTTTAACCAGATTTTTGTTTCTTCTATTTCCTCTATTGTTTTTATTTTCCATTTCATTGATTTCTGCTCTTATTTTTATGATTTCCTTCCTTTTGCTTGCTTTGGGTTTATCTGCTCTTCTTTTTCTAGATTCTTGAGCAGAGTTTTGATGGCTGATTTGAGACTCTTCCTCTTTTCTAATGTATACATTCAGTGCTATAAATTTCCTTCTCAGCAATGCTTTAGCTATGTCCTTCCATATTTGACTACTTATTCAAAGTAGTTCAAGAAGTTCTAGCCAATGCAATAAAGAAAATAAAGTTAATTATAAACTTATTGGAAGGAAAAAATAGAACTGTCTCTAATTTTTAGGTGATGTGACTGTCTTCATATGAATTTCTTTTTCATATGAAAATACTCCATATTAAATACTTTTTGAATATTTTAACTCAAAAAATGTTTTAATTCATGTAATAAGTGAGCTCACCAAGGTTGGAAAATACAAATAAACATACAAAAGCAATTGTATTTATATATCCCAGCAATAAACATGGAGACACCAAAATTAAAAACACAATACCATTTATAATAACTCAAAAAAACTAACAAAATATATGTACAGAGTTTATATGCTAAAAACTGTAAAATTCTAATGAAATAAATCAAACAAGATCTAATTAACGGAGAGACATACCATGTTCACAGATTGGAAGAGTCAACATAGTATAGATTCCAATTTTTCCCAAAGGGATATGTAAGTTCAATGAATTTTCTACCATTTTTTTTAAATCTGTGGATATAGAGATTATTGTAAAATTTATATGGAAAAGTGAAGGAACTAAAACAGCTAAAAACAATTGTGAATAGTAAGACTATTCTACTTGATTCTATGACTTAGTATAAAACCCCAGTAGTCAATACTGTGTGGTATTGGTGGAGAAATCAGCAGATGGATCACTGGAACAGAAAAGAAGACCCAGGTATAGACCACATAAATATGCCCAACTTATTTCTGATAAAGGTACAAGAGTAATTCAATGAAGGAAAGCGTTTTTTCAACAAATGATACTAGATCAAATTAAATCAGAATTCAACAACAACAACAACAACAACAAAACCCACCTTGACCTGGGTCTTACCCCTTCCACAAAAGTGAATTCAAAATATATCATAGACCTAAATGTAAAATATAAAACTATAATGTTTTAGAAAACAATATCAGAACATCTTTGGAATCTAGGGCTAGTCAAAGAGTTCTTAGACTTGATACCAAAACATGATGCATATAAGGAAAAACTGATAAACTGGACTTCATCAAAATTTTAAAAATGATGCTCTGCAAAAGATCTTGCTAATAGGCTAAAAACACAAGCTACAGGCTGGGAAAAAAATACGTACAAACCACATATGTAATGAAGAACAAGTATCTAGAATATACAAGTAGCTTCTCAACAGTCAAAATAAATAATAAAAATAAAAACAAACAAAAAAGAGAAGGCAATTAGATAATAAGCAGAAGAAGACATAAAGGAACATTTCATTAAAGTGGAAATAGAGATGGCAGATAAGCACGTAAAAATATGTTCAACATAATTAGTCATTAAAGAAATGCATATTAAAATCACAATAAGATCATTACACATCTATCAGAATGACTACAATCAAAAATAGTGACACCAAAGGCTGGGAGGATGTGGAAAAACGGGATCACTCATGAATTGGTGATGGGAACATAAAATGGTACACCCAGCTCTGGAAAATAGTTTGGCACTTCCTGAAACAACTAAACATGCAACTATCATAGAAGCCAGAAAATGCACTCCTGGGCATTTGTCCCAGAGAAATAAAAACTTACATTCATACAAGAACCTACAGAAATGTTTATAACAGCCTTATTTTGATATTCCAAACTAAAAACAACCCGCATGTGTCCTTCAATGGATGAATGGTTACACACACTGTGGTGGTACCTCCATAACATGGAATGCTAGTCAACAATTAAAAAAAAAAAAAAAAAAAAACTACTGATACATACATCAACCTGGACACATCTTCAGAGTATTATGCTAAGGGAAAAAGCCAATCCTGAAAAGATGAATACCACATTATTTTTTTTCTATAACAATTTATGAAATGACAAAGTTATAAAAATGGAGAACAGATTAGTGATTGTCAGAAGCTAAAGAAGGGTTAGGGGAAGGAGGTAAGTGAGATCCACGAGGTGATGGAAATGTTCTGTATCTTGACTAAATAACTGTCAATATCCTGACTGTGATACTGTACCATACTTTTGGAAGATGTTACCATTGAGGAAAACTGGGTAAAGAAAGGTAATATAAACCTTTGTGTACTACTTCGTACAAATAATGTGAATATACACTTATTTCAAAATAAAAAAGTTAATTTTTTTAAAGCATATTGACAGCATGAGCTTGAGACCTGAATTTTTTAACTTTCATCCATTAGGCATGTCACTTCACCTCCCTAAGCTTCAGTTTTCTTACCTGTGGAGTAGAATGGCAAAGGCCTGCTCAAAGTTCACTTGATGTTGATGTATAAATATAAAAAGCAAAAGGAGGATGAAGGAAGTGTGCACAGAGTGATAATATTACCAGCCTTGCCTACTTTATGGGGCTGTTTTGAAAATGGTATTACAGACAATATCCTGAAGTGAACTGAAAACCACAAAGTACTATGCTAAAATTAGTCATTATTGCATTCTTTCTAGGGGGGCAGGGGAGGGGATCTGGATACATTCTGAAGGTTAAAATAATAATTGGGTTAAATTGCCTTGGATTATCATGTAGAAAGAGTAACACTTGATATGGCTTTATTGCCTCTTTTCTCTACCCTTCTGCCTCCTGAGGCTGGACAGAGACTCTTACAGCCCAAGGCTGTAAGCTCTGGGAGTCTCCCACATCCACACAGGAGCAGGGAGGACAGGTATTGTAAGTAACAATAAGCAGACTCCCAAAAGCTAACCATAGGTGTTGGTACCCATTCTCAAGACACAATGCACTTCATCCTCTTCCAGAAAAAAAAAAGAGAATAATATTTTATAGATTGGAGGTGGGAGAGAAGTGGGAATAACAGAGTAAGAACTAGGGACCTTAAGTCATCCAATGACCACTGGCAACCCATAAGATGAGCCCTAGAACACTCAAGAAAGCATTCTCTTCAAGGTCACTCACAAAGCCAGGGAGACAGATAAATAAAGGGAGCAAGGAAAGGCAAAGGTAACTGAGCACAGCAGTCTGGAGAATGAGACGCTTTTTCTGACACCCGGCATGTGGGAAAAAGATAGTCCAACATCAACAGATAAGAAATTAATTTGCCACCCATCATAAAAACACAGCAGCAGCCGCTTAGAAGTACATTTATAACCCCTTAATTTCAGAGAGGTATGTAGCAGAAGACAGAAGGTCCACTCTGTCAAAAAAAAAAAAGGAAAATGGAGGGGTTGGTTTCATTTCTAATAGGGCACCTGAAGTAAAAGAAGAAAGAGAAAAGAGGCCTTAGGACACTTATGAGACAGAAATAATGGAAAGGCCCCTGACCTTCCTTGAAGATGTGAGGTCTTCCTAAGCCTAGGACCCTCATACTTCCAGACAGCCAAGGACAGGGCTTCAGGCAAAAAGAAAACAACTGGGGCAAACTGGTAGATAATTGTGTACAAGACAAATCCCTTCGCCTCCGTTGGTTGTGAACACTACTATTCAAATAATATCCACAGTTCCTCACTCGCTGACACTTATTAGAACTTTTAGAATTTTATAGAAGTACCCTACAAAAAGAAAACACAATGCCTCTCTAAACAAAAATTAGGATTTGTCAGCAAAGGGCATCGTTTAGTAAATGGCCCATTCCTGGACATAACAGAGTATTCCTAACAATGTAACTCACAGAGAACAAAAAAAACCATTTACTTCCAGATGGAAGATTCTTCTTTCTCCACCCGCTGCCCCATGCTCTGCAGCTTTGGTCTGATGTAATTAGCATATAACACTGCATAAATCTAAGGTATACAATGGTGATAATTAAGTGTACATGTATAATGTTAAATGATTACCACAATACAGTTACTTAACAACTCCATCATGTCACATAATTACCCTGGGTGTGGTAAGAGGATTTCAGAACTACTCTCTTAGAAACTCTCAAGCATATAGTATTGTTAACTACTGTCACCATGCTACACATTAGATCCCCCAAACTTACTCATCTTGTAACAGGAAGTTGGCACCCTTTGACCTACAGCTCCCCACTTTGCAGTCCCTGGAAACCACCATTCTATGCTCTGTTTATGTGAGTTTGACTTTTATAGGTGGAAGATTCTTCTTAAGTTCCATTGCTAAATCATACATTGCTAAATCATACATTGCTAAACAATTAACTGTATCTAAATGCAACAAGTTTATAATTAAGAAAAAAAACAAAGAGCCCTATGTATATAGATAATGATTAACTTACAAATTTCAATCTATTAAAGATAACTTGGAGATCACATAGATGTATGCGCACAGAATATTTGAAAATGGGATTTTCTCCTTGGTTCCAAATCTATTCATTCAATAAATTTACATGAACTACTGAGGGGTCAAGATGGAGGAACAGCATGGAAGGCTTTTTTTTATTTTGCATCCCTGAAATACAGCCAGATCAACACTAAACCACCCTGTACACCTAGAAAACTGATTTGAGGGTTAACACAACAATCGGCACAACCTGAATCACAGAACTCAGAAGGTATGCAGCGCAGAGAGGTCAAATGGGGGAGAGAGAAGCCACAAAGGACAGGGAGCTGCTTCTGCTTGCAGAGAGAAGACAGAGATGGGGGGTGGGGGAGGGAGGCGGTGGGATGGGATATGGAAAATCATCCACCCCTCTGCCCGAAAGCAGCTGTAGAGAAAAGAAAGAGTACATGAAGGACTGAACAAAACAAGGGAGAAAGGAGAAAGAGGATTTAAATTCCAGTGAGACTCTATTAACAGGGGGAGTGCAGACTATGAAACTCAATAGGTCAATACCTGGCAGTGCTCTAGTGGGAAGGGAAAATCCCCAGGAGCAGACAGCGAAATCCAAGGTGTCCTTGGGCCACATGGGAGAGGCAATTCCCCTGCTGGGAGGACATTTGATAGAGGCTATGCAGCCACCCCACAGGCAAAGGTCCCAGAAGACCCTGGAGAATAACCACATTCACTGGTGCTGGGACAAGAACAAGCCTAGAGCCAGATAGGTGTTGTGATTTACCATAATCCCAGGAACAATGCTGCTAAACGATCATGTGAAACTTTTCTGGGGCGGGATGGGACCTAGCCACAGTCTCTACGCATCAGAAGCAGCATGGTCTCATGAACATTCCTGGGGGCAAGGGGACACGCGGCCATTGCTCAGTGAGACCCTCCCCCAGGGTGTCTGAACGGGTCAAAGCCGCAGTCCCTCAGAAATAATGGGTTGGGAAACACAGCCACATCTGAAGTAAAACTCAGGAGGGAGGTGCCGCCTGACAACCTGATGGCTTGGTCACAGACAGTGTAAAAGCGGGGAGTGGAGTCAAGCCGGAGACAAAGGAGGGGTGCGTGATTGTTGGTCAGGGAGAAGAGAGTTCTGATACCAGAGACCGGGTGCCATTTTCACCCTTCATGCATGCACATAAAAACCTACATGTGCCACAACAATCCACCCCAGTAAACTAAGCAGCAGCATCTAGTAGACAATGGTTTAGCCATTACACTAAGCCCTGCCCAACTGGGCCAACCACGTTCTTCAGAAACACCACAAGTCTCTCCACCTGCTTAGTTTATGGACTATAAAGTGCTTCATAGCTTGACTTCTAGGAGAAACTGATGTAATTTCAATGGTATTTCAGTATGTTCGCTGGTTCACCTATTTAATTTTTTTCTTTTTCTTTTCTCATTCTTTGAATTCAGAAAGAGAAAAAAATTATTTTTATTTCCCATTTTTATTAAAAAATTTTTAATTTTTTACTGTATTTTTTACTTTTTTGCAAATTTCCCACACTCTATTTTACTTCCATTTCATTTTATTTCATTGTATTAATTTTTTCAAATTTTCAAACATTTTCCTTTTTTTCTTTCTTCTTTTTCTTTTCTTATCTTTCCCTGTTTTTCTCTAATCTATCAAGCTCCTTTCAATAGCCAGACCAAAACACACCTAAGATCTAGCATCATTTATTTGATTTTTTTATGTGTTGTTTTAAATTTTTTAATTTTATTTTTTTACCTTATTGATTCCTTTTCTTCCTTCAAAATGACAAACCAAAAAATTTACCCAAAAAGGAAGAACAGGAAGAAATGACAACCAGAGACTTCATCAACACAGACACAATCAAGATGACTGAAACAGAATTTAGAATCACGATAATAATATTAGGCTGGGTTGAAAACAGATTAGAATCCCTTTCTGCAGACATAAAAGCTAGGAAGGATGAAATAAAAAATGCTAAAACTGAGCTGCAATCTCAAATGGATGCCACAGTGACAAGGATGGATGAAGCAGAGCAGTGTATCAGTGTTGTAGAGGACAAACTTATGGAGAAAAATGAAGCAGAAAAAAAAAGGGAGACTAAGGCAAAAGAGCATAACTTAAGAATGAGGGAAATCAGTGACTCATTAAGATGGAATAACATCAGAATCATAAGGATCCCAGAAGAGGAAGAAAGAGAAAAAGGGGTAGAAGGGTTATATGAGCAAATCATAGTGGAAAACTTTCCTAACTTGGGAAAGACACAGTCATCAAAATCTAGGAAGCGCAGAGGACTCCTATTAGATTGAGCAAAAACCGACCATCAATAAGGCATATCACAGTCAAATTCACAAAATACTCAGGCAAGGAAAGAATCATGAAAGCAGCAAGGTAAAAAAGTCCTTAACCTACCAGGGAAGATAGATCAGGTTTGCAACAGACCTATCCACAGAAACTTGGCAGGCCAGAAAGGAGTGGCAGGATGTATTCAATGTGCTGAATCAGAAAAATATGCAGCCAAGAATTCTTTATCCAGCAAGGCTGTCATTAAAAATAGAAGGAGAGATAATAATTTTCCCAAACAAAAATTAAAGGAGTTAGTGACCACTAAACCAGCCCTGCAAGAAATTTTAAGGGGGACTTTCTGAGAGGAGAAAAGACAAAAAAAAAAAAAAAAAAGCACCAAAGACCAGAAAGGACCAGAGGCCACCACCAGAAACTCCAACTCTACAAGCAACATAGTGGCAATAAATTTGTATCTTTCAATACTCACTCTAAATGTCAATGGACTCAATGCTCCAATCAAAAGACACAGGGTAACAGAATGGATAAGAAAACAAGATCCATCAATATGCTGTTTATAAGAGACCCATTTTAGACCTAAAGACACCTTCAGATTGAAAGTAAGGGGATGAAGAACCATCTATCATGCTAATGGTCACCAAAAGAAAGCTGGAGTAGCCATACTTATATCAGACAATATAGACTTTAAAGACTAACAAGAGATGAAGAAAGGCGTCATATCATAATTAAAGGGTCTACCCACCAAGACCTAACAACTGTAAACATTTATGCTCCAAATGTGGAAAACCAAAATATATAAATCAATTAATCACAAAGACAAAGAAACTCATTGATAGTAACACCACAGTAGTAGGGACTTCAACACCCCACTTACAGCAATGGACATTTCATCTGAACAGAAAATTAACAAGGAAACAAGACTTTGAATGACATAGTAGACCGGATGGACTTAACAGATATATTCAGAACATTTCATCCTAAAGCAGCAGAATACACATTCTTCTCCAGTGCACATGGAACATTATCCAGAATAGATCACATACTGGGACACAAATCAGCCCTCACAAGTACAAAAAGACCAAGTTCCTTACTGTGCATATTTTCAGGCCACAATGCTAGGAAACTCAAAATCAACCATGAGAAAAAAAGTGGAAAGATAACAAATACTTGGAGACTAAAGACCATCCTACTAAAGAATGAATGGCTGACCAAGAAAAAGAGGAAACTAAAAGTACATAGAAGCCAATGAAAATGGTAACACCACAGCCCAAAACCTCTGGGACACAGCAAAGGTGGTCATAAGAGAAAGGATATAGCAATCCAGGCCTTCCTAAAGAAGGAAGAAAGGTCTTAGATACACAACATAACATTATACCTTAAAGAGCTGGATAAAGAAGAGCAAATACAACCCAAAACCAGCAGAAGACAGGAAATAAACATTAGAGCAGAAATCAATGCTATCAAAACCAAAAAAACAGAACAGATCAATGAAATCAGAAGCTGGTTCTTTGAAAGAATTAACAAAAGTGATAAACCACTAGCCAGTTTGATCAAAAGAAAAAAGGACCCAAAGAAATAAAATTAAGAATGAAAGAGGAGAGATCACAACCAAAACAGCAGAAATACAAACAATAATAAGATAATATTATGAGCAATTATATGCCAATAAAATGGGCAATCTGGAAGAAATGGACAAATTCCTAGAAACATATACACTACCAAAACTGAAACAGGAAGAAATAGAAAATTTGAACAGACCCATAACCAGTAAAGAAATTGAATCAGTAATCAGAAATTTCCTAAAAAATAAGAGTCCAGGGCCAGATGGCTTTCCAGGGGAATTCTACCAAACATTTAAAGAAGAGTTAATACCTATTCTCTTGAAGCTGTTCCAAAAAAATAGAAATGGAAGGAAAAATTGCAAACTCTTTCTATGAAGCCAGCATTACCTTGATTCCAAAACCAGACAGAGACCCCACTAAAAACGAGAACCACAGACCAATTTCCCTGATGAACATGGATGCAAAAATCCTTAACAAGATATTAGTCAACCAGATCCAACAATACATTAAAAAAATTATTCACCACAACCAAGCGGGATTTATACCTGGGATGCAGGGCTGGTTCAATATCCACAAAACAATTAACGTGATTCATCACATCAATAAAAGAAAGAACAAGAACCACATGATCCTCTCAATAGATGCAGGAAAGCATTTGACAAAATACAGCATTCTTTCTTGATAAAAACCCTCAAGAAAGTAGAGATAGAAGGACATACCTCGAGATCATTAAAGCCATATACGAAAGACCCAATGCTAAGAGCTTTCCCCTTAAGGTCAGGAACAAGACAGGGGATGTCCACTCTCACCACTGTTATTCAACACAGTATTGGAAGTCTTAGCCTCAGCAATCAGACAACACAAAGAAATAATAGGCATCCAAATTGGCCAAGAGGAGATCAAACTTTCACTTTTCGCAGATGACATGATCCTCTATATGGAAAACCCAAAAGATTCTGCCAAGGAACTGCCAGAACTGATCCATAAATTCAGCAAAGTCACAGGATATAAAATCAATCCACAGAAATCAGTTGCATTCCTATACACCAACAATGAAGCAACAGAAAGAGAAATCAAGGAATCGATCCCATTTACAGTTGCACAAAAAAACTATAAAATACCTAGGAATAAATCTAACCAAAGAGGTGAAAAATCTACACACTGAAAACTATAGAAAGCTTATGAAAGAAATTGAATAAGACACAAAAAAATGGAAAAATATTCCATGCTCCTGGATAGGAAGAGCACATATTGTTAAAATATCAATATTACCCAAAGCAATCTACATATTTAATACAATACCTATCAAATAACACCAGCATTCTTCACAGACCTAGAACAAACAATCCTAAAATTTGTATGGAACCAGAAAAGACCCCGAATAGCCAAAGCAATCTTGAAAAAGAAAACCAAAGCAGGAGGTATCACAATCCACAATATATAGTTGTACATATATACAACTATATACTGTATATAGTTGTACAATATATACAACTATACATTGTATATAGTTGTACAATATATAAAACTATATATTGTATATAGTTGTACAATATACACAACTATATATTGTATATAGTTCAATATACAAACTATATTGAATATAGTTTGTATTCAAGCTATATACAAAGCTGTAATCATCAAGACAGTATGGTACTGACACAAAAACAGACACTCAGATCAATGAAACAGAATAGAGAACCCAGAAATGGACCCACAAACATATGACCAACTAATCTTTGACAAAGCAGGAAAGAACATTCAATGGAATAAAGACAGTCTCTTCAACAAATGGTGCTGTGAAAACTGGACAGTGACATGTAGAAAAATGAACCTGGATCACTTTCTTGTACCATACACAAAAAGAAACTCAAAGTAGATGAAAGACCTAAATGTAAGACAGGAAGCCATCAGAATCCTCAAGGAGAAAGCAGGCAAAAACCTCTTTGACCCTAGCCACAGCAACTTCTTACTGAACACATCTCTGGAGGCAAGGGAAACCAAAGCAAAAATGAACTATTGGGACCTCATCAAAGTAAAAAACTTCTGCACAGTGAAGGAAACAATCAGCAAAACTAAGAGGCAACCAATGGAATGGGAGAAGATAGCTGTAAATGACCTATCAGATAAAGGGTTAGTATCCAAAATCTATAAAGAACTTATCAAACTCAAACCCAAAAGACAAATAATCCAGCGAAGAAACGGGCAAAACACATGAATAGACACTTCTTCAAAGAAGACATCTAGATGACCATTGACACATGAAAAAATGCTCAACATCACTCATCATCAGGGAAATAGAAATGAAAACCATGATGAGCTACCAGCTCACACCTGTCAGAATGGCTAATATTAACAACTCAGGCAATAACAGATGTTGGCGAGGATGCGGAGAAAGAGGATTTCTTTTCCACTGCTGGTGGGAATGCAAACTGGTGCGGCCACTCTGGAACACAATGTGAAGGTTTCTCAAAAATTAAGAATACAACTACCCTACGACCCAGCAATTTCACTACTAGGTATTTTTCCAAGGGATACAGGTATGCTGTTTCGAAGGGGCATATGAACCCCAATGTTTATAGCAACACTATTGACAATAGCCAAAGTATGGCAAGAGCCCAAATGTCCATCGATGGATGAATGGATAAAGATGTGGTACATATATACAATGGAGTATTACTCGGCAATCAAAAAGAATGAAATCTTGCCATTTGCAACTATGTGGATGGAACTAGAGTGTATTATGCTAAGTGAAATTAGATAAAGACAAATATCATATGACTTCACTCATATGAGACTTTAAGATACAAAACAGATGAACTTAAGGGAAGGGAAGCAAAAATAATATAAAATCAGGGAGGGGGATAAAACATAAGAGACTCTTAAAAATAGAGAACAGAGGGTTGCTGGAGGGGTTATGGAAGGGGAGATGGGCTAAATGGATAAGGGGATTAATGAATCTACTCCTGAAATCATTGTTGCACTATATGCTAACTTGAATGTAAATTAAAAAATAAATTCTTTTAAGAAATAAATAAATAAAAATTTACATGAATGCCTGCTATATAGTTACCAGTGTGCTAGGCACAGGGTTGCAATGATGACTGATATACAGTCAAATAGGAGAGAGAGATGGGTACTTACAATTTCAAAATAATGAGCTGTTTGGGCGTGACGGTAAGAACAAGACAGCATGATTGACAAAAGGGGATGATATGTTCTAGTTGATGGAGAAGGTGCAGTGGGAAGATAAAGTGTTAGTGGAAGGATAGGAGAAGCATGCAAAAAAGTCAATGGTCACTCTTTAGTTATGACATATAACTGGCTTGAAACAGAAGAAGGAATTGTGTAGGCACAAACTAAGTGAGTGACTGGTTCTTGATGAACAAATTCCTAAATAATGATTACAGTTATTTCGTTGGTATTTCTTGACCATCTGATTTACTTTCCTAAAACATAAGAGCGACATTAGAATGACTTCTTCCATGGGACTTGATTTATTGAGTTTGATGATACTTGTGATAAATTTTTCACTGTAATTTTCCCCTTCTAGCTTTTCCTAACATAATATTTACCTGAAAGAAATTGCAAAAAAAGATGTAATCACCTTAACTCAAGGCATGATACCCTTGATTTCCTGTCCTTTTATCTCTCCTGTAACGTTGCTCTGACCACAAATACCAGGAACTCCGAAGCAAACAAACACGGTGATGTTTGTGGGACATGTTCTTCTTGCAAGGTCTAAATGCAACTTCCTATATCTGGCCTGAAACATGATTCTTGCTGTTTACTTCTTCTTGTATTTCCCATGACAACTAAGATTCCAGTTTGATTTTAGACCAAACTGCATTAGACCATCTACAATGGGGAGTTCATACGAGAAACAAGGGTAATCTCTCTGTAGCCAGAGATCCATTCTTTTTAGAGTGAGGCAAGGGTAAAATCAGAGCCACAGGTTAAAAGCCCCATGCCCATAATTTTCTCCTTTATTCACTTTTTCTGTGATGCACTTGGAGACATGCTCATGCACTGATGAACAATTGTATTCTGCATTTTGCATTCTGCTTTGTTTGTGGAGACCTGGAGAGATTTGTGGACACTGGGATAAATTATGTGAGGTGATGTGACTATTCTTTACTGTTCTGGGTGATGAGAGCTGGAAGCCCATGGACATCTAGAGAAATTATTTTCAGAAAATGAGCAGTGGTGGTGGATCATGTGATGAACTCTGGGCACAGAAATAAATTATGGTCTGAAACAGCCTGGACATTCGTTATTCCTGATGGAGCTAGGCCCTCATTTGGGTTTGGAGATTGTTGTGATGTATGTACCTCAAGCAGAAAATTCCTCAACCCTTTGTTACAAAATGAACTCACGAGCTGCAGGTAAGGTATGAGCCACTGATCATCCAAAATTTGAGAGCTGTTTTCTTTGCTCTCATTTCCATATTTACGATATACTGGAGAAGGGTTCTGAAAATTAACCCCTTCACTGATCATTAAGCCATAGTAAACTCTTAGACTGCATTACAGGAATTTTAGAGTCCCTCTAAATTCATGAATCCAGTTATGCACAAAAATTTCTCACAAGGATAATTTGAGGGGCTTTTCTTTCAAGGGACATAATAAAAACAACAGATCTTATCTTTCATTGGATAAAGCCATTAAAAAATTGAGCATTTCATTTGGCGCCATGGTAGCTGCATAATGAACCAATTAGAAGATGTCCTGTCTTGATTACATGATAAAAGCCTAGATAATTCTCTGATGTTGACTTTTCATGAATCGTGGCTTCCATCACAGAAAAGCTATTTAAAATATCCAAAATAGAAAGTTTCCGTTTTCTGGCACAGAACAACATCCTTTTCTTTCTTCCTTTCCTGATTACAACAATCTCAAGGCACAGCACATTTTATTTCTATCAATTTGGATCTCATTTCTGGCCTCATGCCCACTGGGCCTGGTTATGTTAAGGGCATTTTGGAATGTGTTAAGCGGCAGGTGTAATCACTTGCATTTTTATACCTCTGAGCATGGTTCAGAAGGGATCCCCAGCATCAGTCTCCTGGATCCTTGGCCCAGGGTTGTGGTATGGCAGGATGTGACTGGCTTGCTCAATAAAGGTCACCTAGCTCTGTATAACTTTGTGTCAGGAGATTCTTAGATGCCAATTTTGACTTCAGAATTTAGCTTTAGGAAATGAGTTGATTTCGTTTTCTGATGTTCTGCTAAAGCTGCCATCCTGAGTCTCTAATATGTTAAAGCAGTGCCTAATAGTCAGCAGAAGGACCACTGTCAGCATCCAACTGTTGTGTCTAATAGGGAAAGCTGGATACTCTCTGCCTGTGGACTCTGTGTCACTTGGGAGGCTTGCCTGACTGCTTCCTTTCCAATTCAAACATGTACCTTATAATGTTTTCCTTGGGAGCCGAAAACAACAGTGAATAAGGAAATCCTCTGTTGGGGCTGAGTGGCAAACCTCATAAAGAAAAAGATGATATGAGCCTTATATGGAACACCTAACTCTGAGCTGACTGCTAGCATACTGGGGTGTGTGATCTCTAGAAGCATCTTCCCCTAGCTTATCTGGGAGTACCCATGACCTGGGGCTGGCTTATCAGTCAGTCCTACTGTGACCTCATAGAGATCACTGATAGCTAATGTTAAATACCTAGGTGGTACCCATAGCAATTTGGCCTCAGTGGCCAAGGACTCAACTAGAATGGTGTGATTCACTACCTAAGCTCATGGCAGTGAGCTTAGGAAGTAGCTAAAATCACAGGGAGCATGCACAACAGTGTGGGAAAGAGTTGTAGAGCAAGATGCACAGGATTTGGGTTTTGACTACAGCATTTACCATCTGGGTGACCTAAGGCAAGCCTTCCTAATGTTTGATTTTCTCATCCATCCAATCACTTGTTTGACAAATACATATTTACCAACTACTCACTGTGATGTGCTACAGTAGTGACCGGGAAGCTAGAACAAAGTTGCACAGAGCCTGCAGTCTAGTTGGGGGAGACAATGAACAAAATAAACAGGCAAAACAAAATATGTTTGGTAAGAATGATATTGGAATAAAGCAATACCTATTTCTTAGAATTGCTATGCAGATTATATGAAATAATATCTGGCCCTAAACAAGCTCTAATATTGCAAGAGACACTATCATTAGCAAAGTACTGATAGGAAACAAATTATTTCTGCTTGAAGTCCATCTTCTCCAACAAGTTTATAATCTATTAAATTGGGGGAAGCAAGAGTCCAAAAGGACCAAACAGATCACACAAAATATGACCTATGTAGGATCACTACTCTGTCCTAGGCTCTCACAACCTTCCTCTTTCTCTCTTTCCATGAACTTGAAGATTCAGGTCTTCTCGAAACCTGCCATAACCCACCCAGGACAAGACAAAGGTTCCTCTTCTCTGCCACTGATGGCTAAGTAGAATGGAGTCTCCTCTTACAACATGATGGATAACAAGCTTTGCATCCTTTTCATTTAATCTGTTTTTCTGCTATTTCCATATAAAATCAGTTATTTAATAATAATTACAAAAATTAATAAACTTGCAGAACTTACAAGGCCTCCAGCAGCATTGTCCCCGATCTGTGTTTCTGACTTCAGAGGTACTCAGGGACTGAACAACCCCAATCCTATTCTTTTTCCTCAACACCCTACCCTCTTTCTCCTTCCATTTTCCACGTCCCTTAGACCTTTGCTACTCAAACTATGGTCCGTTGACCAGGAACACCAGCATTATCTGAGAGCTTGTTAAAGATTCAGAGCCTCACAAAGTATGGAAAGAGCCCAAATGTCCACTGACTGATGAATGGATAAAGAAGATGTGGAGATATATAAATACATAAAGATATAGACAGACAGATATAGATATATATAGATATCTACACACACACACACACACACACACACACACACACACACACACACAGTGGAATAGTACTCAGGGTTCAAAAAGAAAGAAATCTTGCCATTTGCAACAATGTGGATGGAACCAGAGTGTATTATGCTAAGTGAAATATGTCAGAGAAAGACAAATATCATGATTTCATCTATATGTGGAATTTAAGAAACAAAACAGATGAACATAGGGGAAAGGAAGCAAAAATAAGATAAAAACAGAGAAGGGAGACAAACTATAAGAGACTCTTAATTATAGAGAATAAACTGAGAGTTCCTAGCAGGGTGGTGGGTGGGGGATGGACTAAATGGGTGACTGGTATTAAGAAGGGCACTTGTTGGGATGAGCACTGGGCATTATATGTAAGTAATGAATCACCAGATTCTATTCCTGAAATCATTATTACACTATATGTTAACTAATGTGGATTTAAATTTTAAAAAATTCAGAGGCTCAGAGCTGCTAAATAAAAATCCTCATTTTAACAAGGTCCTCTGGAGATTTGTATGCACACTGACATTCAAGGAGCACTGCTAGGTTTCTCTCTCTTGCAGAGTGAAGACAGGATAGCAGGTGTCAAAAAATGATTATGATGATAATAGTAAAAACAATCACAGCATGACTACTACTACTGCTACTAACAACAACAACAGGATTTACTGAGAGTGTACTACTTGAAAGGACCCCACTAAGGGCTTTCTGTTCATTAGCTCCTTTAACTACTACCTATTCTAGTGTCCCTTTGTCTTAGTAAATTGTAGGGTTTCCCATCTCAGGATGTCCCTTGTTCCATGTTTCATATGGGAAGAATCACCTCACAGTATAAACTCGCAGGAAATCCAGGCATCAGAGAAGCCAGAAGCCTAGCAAGGCACAATGTCCACACAAATAGCAACGGGGAGAGCTTTCAGAGTGACCAGAAAAGCAGGCAGCCATGGGGAGAGTCACCAGAACTAGGGTGTGAGAGCAGGGCCAAACAGGAAGGACAGAGGAAGCTAGGCTCTGGCAACAAGCAAAGGATTGCTAGAGAGGCAGCCTGTTCCAGGTCCACTGCCATTACTATCCCTTACCCTTCTGAGTCCATCTCAAGAAAGCTCAACCTTCTACCTACAAGATAATAACATCTAGATACACACACACCCCACCCTGATTGCAAGTATTTAGGCAGAGTCAAAGAAGGGCAGGAAACAAACAGCTCCTTCTGACTGAGATGGGACTAGACTGCAGATCCAGATCCAGATACATGTACCAGCCCTGTAAGGATAAAAGCCCCAGGGATTGCGGGATGCTGCAGGAGACTGATTGAGCAGATAACTAGGGCCATAATATGAGGAAGCCACGGTTGTATGTCAGTCTTCACATGCATCAGACTGTGGTGGTCCACATCCACAGACACATCCTTGAAAATTGCTTCACTGTCCTAAAACCAAGAATACCTGGGAACAGAAGAATTGAGTGGGAAAGTGGCCACAAATGGGCACAAGTGCTCCCCAATACTGTGTATGTCCTACCCCTGAGGGCCAGCAGTATTTTCTTCCTATATGAAAGACAATCAAATTAGATCACGGGCTCCCTGAAGTTGGGGAGTAAATATTCTTTCATCTCAGCAGGACCTGGTACAATGACTAACGCATCACAGAAAATGAGTGTCTGATCATTAAACAGGAGAAACAAAGACTCATTTCTGGACTAAGCTGGGTAAAAGGGTTAACTTTGCAATGCCTATACCTAAGTCTCTTTTTACTCAAGATTTTCCCACTGTTCAAATAAAGAAAAATGAAGGCCAAAGAGGACATTATCTCTACCTCCTTGGATCTTGAAAGCTGTTTTCCTACTGCTGTTACAGCCCTACACAATTGACATGACTATGTCATATATGTATGTTAACTGCTCTTTATACTGTAAGCTCATTATGAGGAAGGACAAGCTTGATCTTCCTTACATCCCATCACATACAGGACAGTGTCTAGAACAAAACAGAGACCCAGCAAGTAACTGTTGAAGTGGAATTGACTTTGAATCCTGGACCCTCTGACTAGCTTGAACCTAAAGGCGAGCTGTGATAAACTCCACTCTAGATTACATCTCTTCTCAAGACATTGTCTTCTAGATCATTGATCTCTGCTCATAGACATGAATGGGTTTCAGCAATATCTAATATCAGGACTGTTGCTGGGAGTGAAACCTACACTCATCTGGGGCATCAATCACGATCTCATATGCTTAACCCAAATGATGTATTGATCCTGACTGCCTGGAAATACACTTGACAAGGACTAGGTGACATTTCAAAGGAGGGACAAGATATTTTCAAGTCAATTAGAAGCATCAGAATATTCAATGCACAGAGGAGGAGCTTACCTCAAAGGAGCAGCCCCTGAGAATGTGAATTAAACCCCCTCTGATACACCAAATCCTCCAGTACCCTCCAACATCTAAGAGATATGGTTGCCTGCCCCATCACACATGCCACCATGCCACCATAAAGGTCCATGGGTTTCTGCACCAGATCTATAAAATGCAAAGTGGTTGCGATTGTCAGGAAAAATGTAGAGAATATTCACTCACATGGAATCCCAATCTAAGCACCTAAAAATCTTAGGTTTGGAAGATGGTTGCTTTGACTTGATAAATAAAACATAATCCCTTCTGTTTCTTAAGCACTCTGTACTTCTCAGACAACTTCAGTCTCTCATTTCATCTCAGTGGCACCTACTATAATCCTGTAAGAAAGACCAGGCTATCATAATTATGCTCAGATGAGAGGTGAGGAAATTGGAGTCTAAAAAGATATACTGACTTGGTCAAATTCACCCGATTAGATAGTGTCTGACTTTCAACTAGAATCAGACTATCCCAGGGATCTTTCCATTTAACCTTACAAGCTTCAACTCTGACTAGGGTGGGGGAAGAAAGCTTTAGGAAAGGCAAGATACTCCAGGGGATTTCAATTCTGTACATGAGTTTAAAACAAGGGATTGGAAGGGTCATTCATTAGGTCTGCCTGTAGCTTTAATGCCAGGCTTACAGTGAGGTAGACAGAGTCCTGCCCTAGAAAGGAGGAGAACTCCTGAGCCTGGATTTCCAAAAACAAGTCAATTATCCAGGGGTGGATTCAGGCTTTACTGAGCCTAAAGCTTATAAATTTGGGAATTTATGTTTTAGAAAAGAATATAAAATGACAAACTCAAAGTTAAGTGTGAAAGTAAATATCTGTTTAGAATGAGAAAATAAATCACAATAAAGCATATATTTTTAAAAGCTGACAAATACCACAAATAGCAAAAGTTTTCAGATTTTAAAAAGTAAACTAATACTATTATTAATTGCTTGACAAATCTCTGCATTGCTTCTCTTTTCATACATTATTAAATGCAAAATCACCTCTTCATATGGCAGTTATAAGTTTCTATAGAGAGAACAGAAAGACAATTTAATCTTTCCTCCACATAGTTGGTGAGCACTTATTAATAATTTATAGAAGTTTCTTCAAGCTTCATACTTGTAATTAGCAATGCCGTGTACATTTTTAGTATTGTTGGAAAACTTGGGAAAACTTCTGCCAAGTTTCTCTCATATGTGAAAATGTGAGCTGAAAGATTTAAAAGATTTTTCCATAGACTAGCTTCTAACTGTCCATTTCAAAACTTGTTTCTCCTCTACTAACTACACACATCCAGTACCAGGCAGAACAGCACATCTTCATATCATGATAGGACTTCCAGGCCTACAACTCTGGAGGCTGGCGATGGCACAGCAGGTGGCAAAAATAATCCTGGCAGCCATTCCTATACTGGGGCAGCTGGCAATAACATAACTATGTGTGGAACCTATATTATCATACCCACTAAACACAAACGAGATGGCTCACCGCAGCTTCTCCTTAACGGAATTCCAAAATGCCCACGGACATTGCAACATCTCCCTGCACAAGGGAAGCGAAACAGAGGAGAACTTGGAGTTGAAAGAGACAGCAATCTTAAGCAACTGCACTAAAAACATAAACAAAACAAAAACAACAACTTTTCTATTCAAAACGTATAATCACATGAATATGTTACCAAGGTCTCTCCCAGATCCTTTGAAAGGGTATCTGCTAGAGAGGCACTCTGCAAATGTCCCTTTTGCCCACTGGTGTTCTTGCCTATCAATCAGAGGAGGCAGCCAATCATTTCTACTCGTTTAAGAAGATGTAGGACTGACCTGGATTAGAGATGACTTCACAGGGACTAAAGGGGTTCTTACATCCTGGTCCACAATGTCTGGTATCTGCCACACCCATCCTCAGCTGGAGGTGCAGGATCAAATGGGATCAGCTGAATACTGTGTGGGGTACAGAAAGCACTTAGAACTGCTTGAAGACAGAACAAATTAAACACAAGTCAAACACAAAGAATACAAAAAGGTTGTTTTGTAGACTCCCCGGAGTCTGCTATTAAGCCTTCTCCGCTCTGGTACCGAAAGGCTGGTCAATTAATCCCACTGCACCCTGGCATCCTGGCTTCCATGTCTCTCCAGTGTCCAGGCTTTAATGCAGAGCTGGATAATGGCTCTCTCCTCCCTGCAACCAGGCCAGGCGGCCTCATGGTGCTTTACTCCAACAAATCTCCGACAGCGCCAGTAACTGCTGCCATTCACTGCTTCTTTAAGGGTCTTAACAAAACTTGCTTAATCCTCCTGGCATGGAACCCAGCTGCAGCGGGGCAGGTTTTATGGAGTGTGTAATCACAGGATTTTGTACCCATCGTTACAGGGCTCCAGCTTCCTTAGCGTGACGTGTGTCACCCCCACTGCCCTGTGCACTGCAGGGCAGTCCCTAGCACTGCTCTGCTCCTCTCCCTACCGCTGCTGCACAGTGTGGACTGAGTTTTGTGTTATTCTGTGCAGAGTGCAGAATAGGGAGGGAGAGGGAAAGGGAAATAAACAGGAAAGGAAGACAGATGTCGAAAAGACAAAGGCAGAGATAAAGTGAAGAAAAAGTTAGAGAAAACTGTATCGAGTCCCTAAGGAAATCAGATGGAGATGTTCTTTTAGCTCAGCCAAAGGAAAGAGTGAGCTTGTGTTTTTAAGCCCGCAGGCTGTTGGCAAGGAAAATAAACCTCCTAACAGACCCTGAATCTGATGGTAGCAAGGAGGAGAGGAAAGGAAAGAAAAGTGAGGACAGTTGAGTGGGAGAGTTGGGAGAGACCCCTAAAGAATCCTAGAAGAATACTTTGAAAGCAGAGTGTTGTTTTACTCAGGAACGCTCGGCACTGACTTCAGCCTTGACTTTTCCATTACAGGTTGTGGATCAGTGAAATAAACCAGCATTTACATTAATGTAGAGATCAAATGGATGAATCCTGAGTGTATTGTAGCCTGGAGAGGTAGGAACTTCATGGCATGCCAAACTCAATGGTTATTATTGTCATGGATATCATCAACAATACCACTTTCATCATTATTGCTCTTTTAGATGAGAAAACTCTTCAAGAATAGGCTCCTGTAATTCCAACTTCCCTCCCCACCTTGTGTCTTCTGCTTTAACAGACCCCAGGGCACAGCAGCACAGACATCTTCCCCCTGTAGCTCTCCGTGCTCTCCCCTCACCCTTCAAAGTTCTTCCATATATGTGATTGTGTGGATTCTGGCGTGACATCAAACCATGGAGTTGTAGGGAGAAACAAGAGAAAAGGACAAGGAGAAAAGACCAAGAAAAAAGCAACGGAATTTAAACATAGAATTGCCTGAAACGTACAAGCACTGTTTATCTAGGTCCTCAGAAACCATATGCAGATCACATGCAAATGAACCCATGGCCCTCTTAACTAATTTGCTACACCTGGATGTGGCTCTTGGGGAAAACCTAATGGAGACACCTGCTATGAACACTGAAGGAATAGTCCCCTTGGTAGTATTTCACCCCTTCTGTTTCTGCTACCAATTTTAACTAGGGGAAGTAATGAGCTGGTGCAAAACAATAACTAAGAGCTGGGGGGGGGGGGGGGCGGGAAATGTAACCACTGAATTTCATTCGAACTGTCATTATTTTGTGCTGAGAAATTACCAGAGGGCATCGACCTACCCATCAAACCTCAAAATGCAAAACACACTTCACATCCTATGCAAGGGACTTAGGGCAAATTAGAGGTACCAGTGTTTCCAGGCTCTCCCTTTCGTGATGGGAGAGAAGGGGCCCTGTTTCTGCTGTCTGGGATAGGGGAAGGGAGTGTCAGCCTTCATCTCCCAGCTAGCTCCCAGCAGTCAGCAGGGGGGCCAGGGGAAACAGTTGGACCAAGCCGGCTTCTTGTTTGGAACTTTCTCTGATCTTGGACTGAGCGACAGGTCTGTGATGTTCCCACACTGCGGTAGGAGAAAGCAAATTATGCTCCCTCCTTCATCTGCCTGCCCCACGCTGGAGGGGCTGCTATCAGGGTCTTCTGCACTAACTTCCCAGCTGAGCCCTTTCCTTGAAGTCTCCCACCCACCTGGCTCCTGCAGAGAGGTTGGTCTTTTAGGCTGAGGATGATTCAGGACCAGACAGTCTCGAATTGCCCAAAGATTCAAATGAAGAAGGGGGAGCAGGGATGAAAAGGAGGAATACATGTACAGCAAAGGGGACACTTAATAGGTACCTGAAAGAGGCTTTTGCAACATTAATACATTTTTCATCCTCTAAACATGACTTCCTATATGTGTGGACCATGTAAGATTTGGGGTCCATTCCCCAGAACAGAAAATGGGAAAACATGTTTGTGTGTGTCTGGTCACAGGAACACTATCCTCAAGTCCCCAGGTGGCAGTCTTATGGGAATTCACGGGGTTCACTTCTCTATCTCAATCTGTATCAGGGTTCAAAGAAGCAGAACCACTAGGATTGTTGATAGGCAGGCAGACAGACAGAAAGAGGGACAGACAGGTTTAGTACAGGGATTGGACTTTATGCAACCTGAAACCTGGTTAAATAGGTTTCTTCTATCTTCACAGCTGATGCTAGAGCTTGGAGACCGTGGGGCGGGCAGGCAGTCAGGAGGGTGGGGGAAAGCAAGAACCAGCAGGAACTCAGAAGCCACAAGATGGGCTGATTCCTGCCTCTGGCCTTGGTGATGTGGCTCTCCTAAAGCCAGGCTCCTTTATCACGGAGCCAAATACACACATCTGGCCTTAGAGTCAGGGAGACTGGAAGATCCAGAAGAGGGTGCGGCACCTGTAGGCCCAGTGGCTGCTTGGAGCTAACAACGTACAGGAGCTACACAATGGCCACTGCTTCACTTGCACCCCCCAATTCTCACTCATGAATCTTGCCTGTGGCTTACCTTTGCAAGAAACTTACAGGAAAGGGAGTTCTAGGAAATATAGTTCCACCTGCCCAAGTCTACACATTGCAAAGCCACCACACCATCTAAAGTCTCTCTCTTGGCAACGATTAGGCTCCAGGCTTAGCTTCTGCCAGCAGACTGGGTCTTGTCATAAGCAGGAGCTCTAGGCTTACAGCACTGGCCCCTAAAAGGGCTGGAGGAAGGACACAGAAGCACATCTGAGCGACCGAGTTTACAGAGTCACCTAAACATGCCAAGGGCCAGAGATGGAGAGGGGAGCCTGGCCTGACACAGCCTTCACTCCTCTCCTTCCCCAGCCCCAGGGCACTTGCACCAGTGAAGTGACTATATACTGCCATCTTGCCAACCTCACTGGCAGATGTTGTGGTCTCCTCCTGGGCTGGGGACTTGTTCATCATTCAACTCTCACTGCTAGAGAAAGAGGCTACAGATTTTCTGGAAGACACAAACAGGAAGGCTCTCTTCATCCCTAATTTTCACTTTGATAGTGGGTTTCAATGCAGGGACTTGCAATCAGCTGGGTTCTACTAGTGCTACTGTGGAAACGAAGGAAAATTGCCTGGGGTTGGATAAAAAGGAGCTAGATGTTCCGGCCCCATGTTGGCATGCACAGAGATTATTAAACTCATTAACTGAACTAGGGCTTTGCCAGGACCCCAGGCAAGTGTGTGGGACTGAGCACACGCATGACTCATAGAGAATGAGTGCATCCAAAAGGTAACAGTGATGGTTGGAGCAGAGGTGGGTAGCTAATCCCTGACACTCCTTTCAGTGAGGCAGGGCTCAGAAATGCCCCCCTTTCCTGGACAGCCCTGTGGGAATGTCAGCCACTCAATCCTAGAGAGGCCTGTTTCAGCACAACAGACATGCACCCCCGTGCTGATGCTCAATCTAACTTACCAGATGGCATTGAAAAGTCACAGCTTCCGTTTATCTTACCCTGACAAGGTTGCAGAAGGGTAGAAATGAAACACTTCTTCCAAGTGAAATAGTGTCTGTTCTGGCCCCGGGAGGCTTCCTTCCAACGCAAAAGTGCGGAGGCTTGCATGTGCATGTGTGCACGTGTCTGTGTGCTGTGTGAGCAGGAGGCTGGGGCAGGGATGGGAGAAAGTGTGATCCCAAAACCCTACTCTTTTCTTGTGTCCTTGGAAACTCTAACGCTGAAAACCAAATAGCCTAGGTCACAGAACGGGCACACAGACCAGTCTTCACATGCATCAGGTAAAAAACAAATTAAATGTACAAGTAGTTAATTCAAAATCAGTCTTCACAGTCTAGAATGTCAGCAGATTAAATATCTTAATCAGGGGCATCAAGAAAGTCAAGCAGCCAGGACAAAGATGGCCCCCAGGTTGGAGCTCTGTTCTCACTGATACAGTACCTTCAATTATGAAGTCGTGGTACACTGCTGTAAATTAGGAGTTTCTCTGCAAAACCAGTTCAGGGGAGCTGGTCAAGATCATCAGAGATGCTAGAGCTAAAAGTAATACCAGGACAGACTAAGAAATCAGTGAACCGTGGCAGAATAGGCAGTGAGAGGTACAGAAAGCACAACTAGCTTAGTCTCTTCTTCCAGGGAATGACAGGACAGATCCCTAGCCTCGGTTTCCTCACCTGTAGTATCAAGATAACCTATCTCTATCCCAGGGTTTCTCCCCAAATAACTAAGAAAGTATGCATAAACATGTATACCCGATTTAAAAAAATAAAGCTAATATTTGAGACCTTCCAAATGTCCGTAATAGCTCTTATTCTATTCATTAGTTATTTGATTCTTTGAATGTTTCATTTTACACATGAGGAAACTGAATCTCAACAGGTTAAGAATCCTGTCCAAAGTCACACCAATAATAAACAGAAAGGCTAAGATTTCAAGTCAGGCTGCTGACATCAGAGACCACCTGTTCATCTTCTTCCATTCTGCTTGCCTTTCAATGCCATGATTGGCCATAGTCAACCAAAAGCATTTCCCCATTCACACTTCTGGGTCCAGGCTTTCTCAGCTCTGGGACTTTGCAGAAATGTAAGTAGAGTAAGTTTGATATTCACATCACAGTGTTATGGAAGCTGCATCTCTGTTGTAGCTTACCTGAGCCTGGATTTCAAAACTTTTGCCTGCCGCAACCTGCTCTTTAACCTTCAATTCTGGACCCTATATGTGCCTCTTGGAAGAATAAGTTCTTAATTATATTCTTGCCTGAGACCTCCTAGACATTCTTCCAGGGGCAGAATCTACTAACACTGACCCGTAAGTCTTTCTGAGACTCAGCCTTGCCTCTTAGGGTAGCTAACATCTTGTTTCTTCCAATACCATAGATAAATGCATTCTGGGTCATGCATTCTTTGTGTCTGGCCCAGAAAAAACATTAGAGCCTCTGTACTGGGCTTGGTCCCAGTATAAGAAATCCTACTCCTTCTTCTTGATAATCCATGTAGACTGGCAGGGGAGGTATCCACCGAGCACCAAGCTTGAGCCACTGTGAAGAAAGCGGATCCTTGCATTGGTCAGGGCAGGAGGAGAATGTAGCCAAATTTTGGCATCATTAAACCGGTCAACCAGCTGCAAGACATTACCAGCTGCTGTGTTAATCATTAATGAGGCAGACAGTGCCTGTTGCCTGTGTAGTGAACCAAACATTATGACTTGGGTTTTCATTTCATTTAAAATTAACTCACTGAAGGAAGAATCGGCCTCCAGCTTGTGAGAGACGGAGCTGTTGGCACCAAGAGGGGACTGGCAGGCCAGAAGCACAAAAGGAACATAAAGTCCTCACTGACATGATCCAACTGTTTGTATGCTGGCCGTGTCTTCTAATTCAATTCGATCTCAGCTCCTCAAACCTGCCGATCAAAATATTTCTGTGTTCCCAAGCAGAGCCTCCACGTGTCACAGCTCCTTTCCGCTGTGGCATGTGCTGATGGCTCTCTAAATTACTTTTACTATGGCTTCAAAACTAGGCCAAGTGCTCCCACTTGGGAGCGGTCCCACTCTGTATTTTTGGGTTGTATTTTCTTATTCAAAAAAAAGATAAGTGATTTTGAAAACTTTTTAACATGTTTAAACACACACAAAGGCAGAAAGAATAATAGAATGAACACCCACCCACATTTTCCTTCAGTAGCAATCGATATTTTTACCAATCTTGTATCTATCTTCTCAAGTTTGTTATTTTTGCTTTCCCTGGAAAATTTTGAAGCGAATTAAAGACTTAATGCCATTCTGCCCCAATTATTTACTGTGGATTTCTGACTGATAAGAACATTACCTATCCATCTATGAATATATAACCACTATGCCATTATTAACCCTAAAAAAAACTGACAAGTATTTATTACCATGAAACAATGTAAATATATTCAAATCTCCTGGATTGTCTCAAATCTGTCAGTTTACAATTGGTTGTTCTACTCAGCATCTAAACATGGTCCACACGTTGCATTTGGTTATCAGGTTTTATTTTGTAACACTCCTCCCTTTTCTTCATTCTCATCCTTTTTCTCAGAACAGTTAGTAAAACTGGGTCAACAGTTCTCTAAAATGTCCTATATTCCAAATTTGGTTGATTGCTTCCTCATGGTGTTACTGAACTTGTTCTTCTATCCTCCGTATTTACTATAAACTGGAGGTTAAAGCTGGAGGTTTGATTAGATTCAGGTACATTTTTTTTAATAAAAAGATTCATAATTGGTGCTGTATGCATCTTATTGCACCATATCATAAGGTATACAGTATTTGGGGTCCCATTTTCACTGATGCTAAGATTGAACAATGGGGTCAGTGGATTCTGCCATTATAATATTCTTCACTAACCTCTCTCCTAAAAATTGTGCATCACTTGATCAACTGATGACCCATTGTCTCACTGCAGGTTGCAAATGAGAATTTTAAATTCCATTAACGAATTCTGTAAAAAGGACCTGTCTTTACCAGCCACTGATTTTCCTGAATACAGTTCCTACAGGAAAGGCAAGATAACTGTGTAACTCCCATTTTTTAACCAATCTTCAGAGTAATGAACTGTGCCCTAGAAAGACCCAACACTGACCACTTTTTATTATCAATTTGAAGTCATGGGTTCTTATATGTTTCATGTGTTTCAACTAAATGTAGTTATTGTTCTTTTTAATGATCAACTTTTCCAATGGAGCCAGCTGGAAGACTTCACAATTTGGCTTCATTGTTCTTTTGACAAGACTATTAGCTTTTTAAAAATATTTTTATTGTAGTATAATATACATGACCAAAATTTGCCACTTTTACCATTTTTAAATGTACAGTAGCATTAATTACATTTGCAATGTTGCACAATAATCACCGCTATTTCCAACTTTTCCATTACTCCAAACAGAAACTCTGTACCCAGTAAATAATAATTCTTCATCCACACCCCCAGCCTCTAATAACCAATAATCTATGTCTCTAGGAGTTTGACAATTCCAGATACTTCTTATAAATGAATCATACAATATTTGTCCTTCTGTGTCTGTTTAGTTCACTGAACAACTTTTCCAAGATTCATCTATTTCCATCATGTATCCATCTATGTTCCCTCATTTTTATGGTTTAATAATATTTCATTGTACAGACTACATTTTGTTTATCATCTATCAATGGACACTTGGAATTGTTTCCACCCTTTGGCTGTTGTAAATAATGTTGCAATAAACAATAGCATATCTGCATCTGTTTAAGCCACTGTGTTTGGATATATACCTAGGAGTGGAATTGCTAAGTTAATTCTATGTTTAACTTTTTTGAAGAACTGTTTAACTTTTTAAGCCAAACTATTTTTCACAGCAGTTGAACCATTTTACCACCAGCAATGTACAAGGGTTCCAATTTCTCCACATTCTCATTGATGTGACCCATAAGTCTTTGATTGCTTGCCAGTTTTCTGGCATAACATGATGCTCAAAATAATCTTGTATATTTATCGCTCTAAACTTAGAGTCAGCCATTTCTCCAAGGACTCCTGGGTTCTTTGAATTAAAAATAGTATTTAGAGAACACAAACTAGGTACTAGGGGTGCTCATAGATGCCGGGTTATTGTTGCTTCTGAGTCATTTCAATGAACAGAGATCTTTACCCTACTGGTGCTCTTTTAACTCCCAGCTTCTTCAGCTGGCAAAAGTTCTTTAAGTAAGAATAAATTCAGCACAAAGACCAAATGCAGGGCACTGCCAGTACAACTGGCCTCAAGGTAAAGATCAAATTAAGAGCGGCTACAAGACTTCTTGTTAAGAGTTCAGAAGGATTTGTGGCATTGTCTCAAACACCATCAACTAAACAAAAAAACCTTCTAAGGATCTTTTGGGCATTGTACTAAAGCACCCTAACTTGCAGCTCAAACTGGAAAGAGGTCTATCTCAAAGAGATTTATAGGTGCCTTTCTAAAGTAGAAGTGGACCCCCAATAAGATTCATAGAATATTTATAAAGTTTTAAAGATAATTTTACTAAAAAGCAACACACGTTTGGACTAAAATGCACAGAAAGAAAGGAGACTTGAACAGACATTTAAAGAAGGCTAAGAAAGTTATTCACTTGAAAAATTAGACCACTTCCTAAGGATACCTCAGAGATCATAGTCCAGATCCCAGAGGACAGAGGCAAAAGCTGCAGAGAACCAGTCTCAAAAAGCAGAACTGTACCTTTATCATGAAATGTCCCATGGTCTCCAGAGCAGGGGGTACTATGGATATAAGCCCAACTGGATTTTATAATTGCTGTGGGCCACTGACAGCTATATGCCTCCCATTTCTCCCTTTTTAAATAGGAGTGATTAGTACAGTTACTGTATCACTGTCTTACTGTTTATGTTGGATGGGGGAGGAGGGAGCAGTAATTTTTCCTCCAGATTGAAAAGAAGTGCATTTGAGAAGCCCTATCCACATCTGGACTTGATAGAGATCATGAGATGCTGGAGTTGAGCCTGATGCCATAACTGGGAGGGACTTTTGTGGCCTTGGAAGGGAGGTTGTGGTATAGTTTTCACATTGGAGGGAAGTGAATTATTGTGGCCACAGGAAAGAATGGGATAGATGGTCTCCAGAATAGCTACCATCAATTCTTCCTCTCCTGTACACACATGCTATTCCACATTCTAAGTGGTGACATCTCGGTCAAACATGAGACTTGCTCTGAACAGGAGAATGCATCAGAAATTATGTTATAGGATTTACCAATCCAGACCTTAAGAGAACTTATAACTTCTACATCTTCTTTCTTGGAAACTTGGCACAGTATATGAAAAACCCAATTACCCTAGGGCCATCATTCTGTGAGGAAGCCAAAGTTAGCAACTTGGAGAGGCCTAAAAGAATGAGAGAAAGACCAGTCAGCTTCCAACTCTTCTGAAAAACTATACTGGTAAAAGAACTGCAATTCTGAGCACCAAATATATGAGTGAAGAAACCAATATGGCAATCTGAGGCCCAGCAGATACCACATGGAGCAGAACTGCCCAACTAAGCTCAACCCAGATAGCAGAGTAAGAAAAATTCAAGTTGTTATCCTTTAAAGACCCTGCTTGTGGCACTCTGTCATGCAGCAATAGATAACTGAAATGCTGACTGAATTAACTCTTCATTTCTTTTTTTAATTTTTATTTCTAGCATATCCACTTGGTCCTTTTTTACAGATTCTATTCCTCCTTGAAATTCCCCCATTTCTGCATGTTGTTCACCTTTGTTTTACTAGGTCTATTGACTATTTTAATGTTCTTTGACAATTTCAACATTCTGTTCATCTTAAGGGTCTGTTTCTATTTATTCTTTTTCTCTTGATTATGTGTCATATGTTCTTGCTTCTTCCATTGACCATAATTTTTTACCATGCCAGACACTGTGTGTTGAAAACAAAATGTGTTAAAAAAAAATTTGGTCCCAGAAAATGATGCATCCTTTCTCCTGTCAGGCCACTACTGTAAGGGTCTGTTTCAATCTAATCTGTTTCAAACTGGGCTTTGTTGCAATTTTACTTAGATTAGTTTACAAGTGGATTTAAATATTTTGAGAGCAGGATTACAACATCTCCTTTAGCACAACTTGGGATATGAACACCAGGGAGACTCTGGAGATTTTTTTAATGCTTTGAATCCCAGTCACCAACTTTCAGAACCATGAGCTATCTCTGCTCTGCAGCCTGACCACCAGTGTTTGGGTCACTGGGGAGTTACCTTTTCTTTCTAGCCCCACTTCTAACTTTATGTACTTCAGGAGATCACTCTGAACTCTGATGTTCTCTCTAGTTTTTAGAGGGCTACAGCAATGGCAAAGACCTGAAGTGTCTAGAAGGGATTTTGTTCCACCTGTGCTGCTCTTCCCTCAGCCTTCAGGGAGCATCTTCAGTGCATTTGTGGGAATATCCAGTGAGAGATTCAGTGAGACTTATGCCAGCCTTCAGTGGGCTATAAATTCTCCTATACTTACACCAGCCTTCAGGGGGCTATTACTTTGTAGTCAGGAAAACCCCATACATCTAGGTGGAGGATTTGTTCAGTTCAGATGCTCTCCTCTAGCATTCATCAGGCCACTTCATTGCACTTGGAGAAGGTCCTTGCCTTTCTCTTAGGAAAGACCCCATGTTTCTCAAGGGAATTTCTGTCAGCTCTCTTGCCCAGTTCCCACCTTTGAAATTCTTTCCCTGTGCGCTTAATAAAGAAAGATGAAGTTGGCAGGTGGATACTGACACATTCCATGACTGAGTACCCACACTAGTCCCCACGTGGTCATTAAAATCCATAGTCGACTTGGTTTCTCTTTACCCCTGTCTATGGTGGGATCTTCTCTTTCCTACTGTTCTCCCAGTGAGGAACACAACCATATGTCTCCTTTCTTCTCAAATATAACTCACACAGGCTTCTTTGCATCTTCAGCTCTCTGATGGATTTTCTTTAATTATGATTTCATATCTTACCCAGCTTATTCTCGTTACTTAGGTTAAAAAAAGAAGCTGCATCAAGAATTGAAATTTTCAGACTTTCTACTGACTTACTGAGTTTTAGTTCCACAAAACTCAGCTTCTCCATTGTAAAACAGGTGCCACCTGCCCTCAAAAAGCTGTGAAGATTAAATAGTAAACAGTAGTCAAATATCTAAAAATGGGGAAGGGGGTAAAATGCCTGTTTTGATTTAGACACAACTCACCTACCTGTTTGCTTCATCTCCCTTGCTCACTATACTCCATGGCTCTCATTTCCCTTCAGTAAGTACCTTCAAAGTCTCATGTGCACTAGCCTCTGAACACACTGTTCTTTTTTAGGAACACTTGCTACCTCTTCCCTCATTTTTCCTTCTTAACTCTTACATGTTAATTCTTCTGGGAAACCTTCCCTGACTCTCACCCCTCCAGCTAAATGCTTCCCCATCAGAGCACTTACCGCTCTGTATTACAACTGTGTATTACATGTATACACTCCTCACTGGACATACTAAGTATTTGTTCATAAATAAATAAATGAGTGAATGAATGATTCACTCTGAATAGTGCTTTTCTTTGTTTTGGAAATTTTTATCAGACACCTATTTGGTACACAGCATGATGCTAGATGCTCTTTGAACAACAATGTATATCTATAACACACAGCTCCCAGCCTTAAGGAATATAACATCTATTTGGCAAGAAGGGAGATAAAAGAAAATAGAGGACACTTTAAATAGCAATCAAATATTCAAAAAAAATAAGGTGGTCATATAGAAAAAAAAATAATTTCAATTAGGAAAGGTAAGATCAACTTTTAAGAGTACCAAGTGTTGGTGATAGAACAAAAGATATAAAATCTGAGAATAAGCCTTTATGTTTGGCAGTTAGGAGGTTAGCAATGAACCCTGAGAGAAACTTCAGAATTTGGTGACAATAGAAGCCAGATTTCAGGGCATTTGGCATGAAATAGTGGTGAGGAAGCCCAGTCCGTGGGTGGAGACCACATATTCAAGAAGTTTTTGGCAAGGAGAGAACAGAGGACAATTCTTTTGGAGGCAACAGATCAAGCCAGCTTAAAGGCAGATGGGAATGATCCTACAGGGAGGAAGAGAGATTGAAAATGCCCAGGAAAAGCAGCACCTGATAGAACATCATTCTGAAAGAGGTGACAGAAACTAGCACTACCTAGTGGAGCCAGGAGTGAGCTTAGCAAAGAGTGACTCCTCCTTCGTCAAGATAGGAGGAGAATAAAGGCAGAGACTTTGAGGGAGCAGGTGGAGAAGAAGAAACTGCCAGATGGCTTCCATCGTCTCAGAAAAGCACAAAGCAATACTTTGCTGGGAGGAAAAGAGGACTGTGGGAAACTTAAGGAGAGTGGAGAAGGTCTGGAAGAACTAATAGGAAGAAGTGTCCTCTCTTGGAACACGGTCTATGTCAGATTGCCCTATAGTCAACAAAACAGTGCAGATACATAAAGGACACATGACATAAAACCTTCCCCTGTGATTGGGCTGGTTTCTCCCAGACAGGCTAAAGAATTCTGATAGGGAAGACAAAGTCATTTTCAAATACCTCCTATGGTAGAGTAGGGAGGAAAAGAAGGAAAATAAAACCCAGAGGAGTGTTGCATCAGATCCCACAGTATAGGAGAAAAATACTCAGCATCTAATCAAAAAGGTAAAGACCAAGCTGAATAGTGATGACTGAAACAGGAGCTTTGAAGCAAACACAGAAACAGAGACAGGTATCAGAGTTCTAACTAGTGAAGTTCAGAGAACTCTTATTATTTCACAACACCCCAGACTATTTGGCTATATTTTTATCAACCCATCCACAATTGCAGCCATTTTCTTCCTAGAACATATTAAAGGCATGTTTGGCCTTTGGCATCAACAAACAAGCAGGTGGTGGCACAGAGAAATGTGTCACAGCCAGCAGGGCTCAAGGTCAATGTCAGGATCTAACACAAGACAAGTTCACAGTCCTGGAAAGGGCTAAACCACTGAGGTATTACCAAACAGAACTGGCACAAAGGGGCAAGTTAAAAGCTTTACACTAGAATCGAGATTGCATTCTGAAGGTTAGTTCTTGAGAAAAGAGGTAGGGTAGTCCATGTATTAAAGAATTTGGGACAGAGAAGTGACCAGGACTAAAAAGTATGACTAATCTTGGGCCTCTAACTAGTTACAAGGGTCACATTAAATTAGTTTCTCCTGCCACCATCAACATGAGTTTGGGAACTCCAAAAGGACTGAGCCAGCAGTGACAATGTATAGGCCCAGGACATGGTGCAGAAAGATTCTGGAGACAGAATCCAAGACTTGGTTGGCCAGAGAGAAGCTACTACACAAGACTCATGAACTAGGTCTAGAACCACAAAGTCAGGGAAGTGGAAATAATCATCATAACAGCACACAGAAATAAAGAATACTGGTCTGACATAAGTAGACACTAAGGTATTTCTGAAAAGAGAAATGTAAATAAGATGGGATAATTATGACTGCCCACAGGGAATTCTGTGCTCCCAATTTTTAAGGCCTGTGTTCAGCCTGAGGAAACAAGTAGACCTCCATAGGGGCATACAGTATAGGAACCAAAAAGACACAAAGGAATCAGCACAAGGAAGCTTCTAAAGTGAGGTCACATGCTATATAAGTAAAGCTGGGCTGAAATCTGAGAGCCTTTCCGATCTTAGGAAATTAGAATTGACAGAGGACAGTTTGATGAGAGTGACCACAGGTAACAACTAAAATGTGCAGTGGACAGATGTAGTTTTTTTTGCTGCCAAGCATCCCTCCTCTTACCTTATGAGGAAATATCCTTCCACCTGTTTCTCTATGATGTTGGGCATGGGTTTGTATATGAAGGCACAGTGCCTCCAAGTACCATCTTCCATCACACAAGCTGAAAGAACCCAGATCCCAGTTCTTCCTATATTTTGCCATCCTAGAAAAAAGGCACTGGTCTCTTCGCTCATCCAATCAGACTCTATGACTTTGAATCCTGAACACATAAGACAAGGAGGTGGGGACTGGCGGACACTGCAGTGGACAATAAGAGGATCCTTGATTCCTTCTAATTTTCTAAGTCTATGCCTGATCTCATCAATTCTCTGAGCCCCTCATATCTTTCCAATCTACGCCCTTTCTGGGTAAAATTATAACAGACAGTTTCAATCACTTGCAATCAAAACTGCAAATTGATACACACAGTGGTAGACGGTCAGAAGGATGAGAACATATCTAGTTGTTAGCAAGGGTAATATTGATGTAACTGACCTTGAAACAGAGATTACACTAGAAGTCCAGAACACAGAGAAAGAAATTACCATTGAGGTGAAACCGAGGAGTCAAAAGGTAAGAAAGGTGTGGGCATGAGTGGGTTTTAGAGAGAGAGAAACTACGTAAGTTAGCGGGGGCTTTGGAAAGGATGAGAGTCTGGTGGACACACAGAGTTTACTGTCTAGCAAAGAAAAGAAAGTAATATAAATAATTACCACAAAACGTGATAAGTGTCATAGTTAAGAATGTGAGTTTTGAAGTAAAAATAAATGTATTTAAATTCCACCCCTCACAAGTTATATGAATTCTGAGTACCTAAGTTCCTTTATATGTAAAATGTGAGAGTATCATATACATGGAAAACAATTCAAATAGTGCAGAAAACCTGGCATAGACTCAAGAAACTGTTATTTCTTTTTATAGGGAATATAGGGTGTTCCGTGGAAGCATAAAGCCATTCACCTAACCTGGTCTTGGAAAAGGAGAAGTTAGTGGTAACAAAGAAAGTGGTATTTAAGACCTGAGAGATGAATAATAACAACAGTGGCAATAATTACTAACATTTATTGAGCTCTTTCATGTGCCAGGAGTATTAACCTCCTTTACTCTTCACAAGAGCCCTACAAGACAGGCACCAGCATTATCTCCATTTTGCAGATGAAAGAATGTGCTCAGAAGTTAAGCGCCCGCATCAAAATCACTACGTTAACTAGACAATGGGGAAAATGAGGAGTGGGAGAGGAGCAGAGGGGTAACATATTTGAGACTACTCAAAATAAACTTCTGATCTGCAGTCCTGTAAAATTCCTCATTGCCACAGACCCTACCTTCACCCCTTCAGAGTGGAGGTATTTTTCTGCCTACAAACATCCTCAGTTTTACAACATAAAATGTTCAGAGGACACAATTCCTTCGATTAAATTTTGTTTTCCACCATACTTTTCAAGAGATGTATTTTTCATAATCAAAGAGTAACTGATGTGGTTATTGATCATGACGAAATTAATAGATTTTAATTTGACTCGTGCCACAGCACGTCTCAAAGCTGGCTCTCAAAATCCTGCTCTGTTTCCTCCTGCTTCTGATTTAAGAAAAAAACATGGTAAACACTCTCCTTTCTGTTCAGAGAGGCGCCACATTTGTCCTGCACACTAATAAAAAAAAAAATCGTCTTTTCCCGATTTGAGCCCCGACTTCATTACTAAAATGTGGTGTCGGCCGAGGTGGGTGACTGGGGCAGCTGTTGAACATATGCCTTGCAACACACAACAGCCCACAAGTCCAGGAAGTGAGGGAAGCTGTATCCCTTCAACACTGAAGGGGAAATTGTAAGTAAACTTAAAGTAATTACCCAGTTGGAACCTGTCCAGGCCATGTTCAATGCAATTGAAAGCTTTTGTCCTTGATGCCAACCTTCTCCAGCTTAGGGAGGTCAGAGAATTTGGAGTATTTTCACCACTCTGTGCTGCAGAGACCTGATCTGCTTTGAAGATCTGTCTGAAATTCACTGAGGTCGCTGAGGGGAGGGATTACCGCCTTCCCAGCCAAAGAACATCCTGTCTCCTGAGAGTTAATATCATTTCAAATGCTCTTTGGTTCCTGTTAAATATTGCTGCTTTCTCTCTTCCTGTGTGTAGTGGTGAACAGAGCGCCTTCCACAGATATCATCCTACTGAGCAGCACAACAACCACGTAAGAGAAACAGGGCATGTATTCTCACTCTCAATTCAGAGACAAGGAAACTTGACGACAGAGAGCATAACTGATTTAGTGGGGATGGAGTCATGGTCTTCTGAGTTTTGTCATCTGGGCAGTTAGTGTTCATTTTTCTTTACCCAATTTCGCCTCTAACACCATGATTCCCAATTATGATGGTTAATTTTAGGTGTCAACTTGACTGGGCCAAGATTAATTTATTTCTGGGTGTGTTTGTGAGGGTTTTTCCAGATGAGATTAGCATTTGAATCGGTGGACTCAGTAAAGCAGACTGCCCTCCCCAGTGTGGGTGCACACCAGCCAATCTATTGAGGGCCTGAACAGAACAAACCTTGGAGGGAGGAGGAATTCACCCCTTTGCTTCCTGCTTGCCTGCTTCAGCTAAGACACTAGCCTTCTCATGCCCCTGCACTGGGGTTTACAACACTGGCTCCCCCAGTTCTCAGGCTATCAGGCTCAGACCGGAATTATACCACCACCAGCTCTCTCGAGTGTCCAGCTTACAGACAGCACATGGTGGGACTTCCTAGCCTCCATAATCACATGAGTCAGTTCCTCATGATAAATCTCTTCCTTTATTTATTTGCTTATTTTGGGTTCTGGTTCTCTGGAGAACCCTCGTTAATACGCAAACCGACCCTCATTTGGGCACATCTGAGGTTTGTTTTTTTTTTTTTTACTTGCCTCAAAGGTCTTCAAGAAATAGCCCCTCAAAAATATTTTTGTCAAAACAAAAGTCACAGTAAGTAATATTTTTAAAGATAGACAGGCTTCTGGATCTTATGAGGATGATGACCGAGTACTTGCTGACTCCTTCAAATTCCACCTGGAGTATATGAATAAGCAGGAGGAACATGTGACTCTTTGGAGCTAATAAAAGAGCATGTGAATCTCATGGGAGGCTGGAAGCTGTTTTGAACTGGTACGTGGGGAGTGCACTGCATCCTGAGATAAAAGGCTATGAGAGGTAACAGTGAGAAAGAAGACTGGAAAAAAGCTTTTCACGGTAGCTCTGCACTTTCTCCCTCACTGTTTTGAGAAAATTATCGCCAGCCTCCACCCCCCAAAAGTCCTTTTACATTCCACACAATCGTTGGCAGCGAAATAAGCAGTGGCGACACATGCTGGCGCGAGGAGATGCCGAAAGCGGAGCAGCTGACCAGGCCCTCCCGGAAAGCCACTGCCGGAACATGTAATGCTGTGTGTGTGTTAGGAAAAGGCACCCCTGCCTCCAGACAGGCACGGCCTCACACCAGGGTACACAGCTTGAGACTGGAGGTGGGTGGCAGCGTCCATTCCCCCCTCCCACGAATGGGAGCCACCTGCACAGTTATGAGCAGCAGCCTCAGCCTTTCAGTATCCTGACCCCCACCAACTCCTCCCCCAAACTCCCTTGCCTGCAAGAATTACACTCTGTGGAGAGTGACTCATCCCAGGACTGCTTCTCCCTAATAATCTGATTTAAAGGAGAACCCCACCCAAGGAAGTTGCCCAGGGGACAGGCAATAAAGATAATGATACAAAGTGCTTTAACGGTGCCCGTTGTGCTACGGCCTAGGCCTCAACACATCCCATTGTTTAAAATGTGTCTAAATAGAGACTAATATTGATAGTTGGCCTTGTCCAACAAATATTACCAGGTAGATTAGCTGATATCCACAGCAGAACATGAGTTTATAAACCCAAAAAACTAGAGTCTAGTAAAGAGAGACAAAAACAGAACATCATACGCTACCTGAAGCAGAAACATTTCAACAAATGGAAGAATACAACATTAGTAAGATAACTAGGCTTAAGGAGATGTGGGATGATATTAGTGAAGAATAAGATATTTTACAAAGAAAGTGAAATACTAGATACAAAAACAAATATGTAGTTGTAATACATAACAGGTGGAATAGAGCTAGAGAAAGAATTAGTGAATTGGATCAGAATGAGAAATTCTTCATAAAAGCAACAGGAAAGAATAGACAGAAAATATAATTAGAGAAAAATCTTAAAGCTAGGACTACGGAACACACAAGTAGAAGTATCCAGATAATAGGAACCCTGAGGGAATGGGGTGGAGAAATGGAAAAAGCAAAATATTTGAAGAAATAATGTAGATAAATATTCCAGGATTAATAAATGGTAACACCCTTCAGAATGAAAAGGTTCTTAGAGGACCCAATAGGACAGATAAGGAAAAACCCACACCTATTTGCATTATAATAACATCTTAAAATGTTAAAGCACAGAAAAATATTTAAAGCTTCCAAAATGGAAGGGTAAAAGGTTCCCTGTGAAGTAAAGAGTCAGGTTAACACTAGAATTTTCAAGAACAATGAAAACAAGATGATAATGGAATTTTTTTGAATGTAATGGAGTATAATTTTCAAGCACTGAAGGAAAATATAATTTCAAAACTAGAATGTTATTATAATTCACGTATGAGGGCATAAAAATATTTTCAACTTTTTAAGACTTCAGGAGGTTGACATACAAAAATCCCCACTAAAACCACTCTTGCAGAATATACTCAAATAAGAAAAAAAAGCAGAAGTGCTGCATGACATAGGCAAAGGAAACACAGCTGAATAGTCTCGATGTTCAAGTTGGCTCTTTGAACAAATCAAAGCAATAGAAAGTAAACTCTGGTAAAACTGATCAAAGAATATTGGAAATAGACCAGTAAATAAAATACAGGGAAAAGACAGCAAATAACTATAAATACAACAAAGACCTAAATAATAATACTGTAAACTACACATATTAATAACTTTGAGACACAGAAGAAATAGAAAATGTCAAGTGCCAAAATTAGTGCAAGGTGAAATAGAAGACCTGAATGGGCAGATAAGTATATATTTAAAAGGCAATATTTAAGTTAAAGACCTCTTCTTCCAAAAAAATTTATAATCCCCACGTTCGGATTATAGTGAACTGCCAAAATTCTCAAGATTGGCTATTTTCTAAGTTGTAAGAATTTTTCAAGAGAAAAGAAAAAGCAAAAAAAAAAAAAACCCAGCTAATTTAATGAGGCAACAATAACCAATATTTTCTTTAAAATCAAATAAAGATAATGTAAGAAATTAATCACATTAAATGTAGATGAGAAATCTAAATAAAACTCTTGCTAAATGGTTAAACATAAACGCATCTTAATGATCTAGTAATTATGTGGTTTTAAAGATCTTTCCTTTGAAAGGTACATACTGAAGCATTTTTTTATGAAATGGAGAATGTCTGGAATTTGCTTCAAATGATCCAGTCTGGGGGGTGTGAAGAAAGGACAATAGATGAAGCAGATGGACCATAGTTGATAATTATTGAACCTAGGTGGTAGGTATATGAGATGGTTATATTATTCTCTGTACTTTTTATTTTTAATTTTGCACAAGAAAAAACAAAAAATGATTATTAGTCATTCCAGTATTGAAAGAGTAGTTTAAAAAAATCAGAGAAATCTATAAATGTAATTTATAATAGTAACAGACTTAAAAATAAAAATATGATTCTCTCAATCAGAAATCCAGACAACTTCCTTAACTTTTTAAAGGTCATATCACAAGAACCTATAGCAACATTATAATTAATGAATAATTTTGGGCGTTTTCCCTATAAAATTGACAGCAAGAAAAGAAAGTCATCATTAGCACTAACATTTTTTAACATAGTATTACAAGTCCTAGCCAACACTATAAAGAAAGAAAAAAAAATGACGTAAGACGGAAATAAGGCATTTCAAGAAAGAGACATAACTGTCATTATTTACAGACTGATTAAAAAGAGAATTCAGCAAGTCTGGAAGGTACAAGATCAATTTATAAAAGTTAATAGGATTTTAATATCATAAAGATGTCAGTTCTCCCCCAAATTAATCTATAAACTCAATGCAATCTCATTTAAATTACCAGCTGGAATTTTGAGAAACTCAATAAACTCATTTGAAATCTTACATGGAAAATTAAAGATCCACAAATATTTAAGTCAACCTTGAAAAAATAAGCTTAGACCTTTTGCAGAAGATGGCGGCGCAGGAGGACGCTGGGCTCACCCCGTCCTGTGGCTCACTTAGATTCCACCCACACCTGCCTAAATAACCCAGAAAACCAACAGAGGACAAGCAGAATGGATTCTCTGGAGCCAAGTGTAGATGAAAGCCCCACAGAAGAGAGTAGGAAGGGCGGAGAGGCGGTGCGTGCTACATGGACTGGCAGGAGTGAGCCGGGGCAGAGGGGCAGCCCGCCAGCAAAGCCGAGCCCCCGAGTCTGACTTGCAAAAGCAGAGGGGCCAGTCGGAGTGTGTTCTGACAGCGAGCGGGACTTAACATCTGGAAGGTTATAAGTTAACAGCTCTGCTTGGAGAGCGGGAGGGCTGGAGGACAAAGGGAGGGAGAGTTGTTGAGCCCCGGAGGACAGAGCGCAGCTTGGCAGGGAACAAAGGTGCTCGCCAGCACCATCTCCCTCACCCATCCCCCAGCCAAAGTCTCAAAAGGAACCAGTTCCTATCAGGGTACTTGCTTACATCGCGCAAACACCCAACGCTTCTGCAGACCCATCCCTCCGGCAGGTCTGCCTCCCTCCCGGTGCCACAGGGCCCCTCCCAAAGCAGACCTCTGAAGGACAAGCTAGCTGAGCCTGCCCCTCCCACCCCTGTGCACCTTGCCCATCCACCCAAGCTAATATGACAGATCCCACGGAAGCAGCACCACAAGCCTGGCAGGGTGCAAGTAGCCGAGACGGGCCACGCCACCCCACAGTGAATCCCACCCCTAGGAGAGGGGAAGAGAAGGCACACACCAGTCTGACTATGGCCCCAGCGGTGGGCTGGGGGCAGACATCAGGTCTGACTGCAGCCCCGCCCACCAACACAAGTTACTCAAGACAGGACAGGGGAAGTGCCCCGCAGTTCCGCACCACTCCAGGGACTATCCAAAATGACGAAACGGAAGAATTCCTCTCAAAAAAACCTCCAGGAAATAACGACAGCTAATGAACTGATCAAAAACTATTTAAACAATATAACAGAAAGTGAATTTAGAATAATAGTCATAAAATTAATCGCTGGACTTGAAAACAGTATAAAGGACAGCAGAGAATCTATTGCTACAGAGATCAAGGGACTAAGGAACAGCCAGGAGGAGCTAAAAAATGCTATTAATGAGCTGCAAAATAAAATGGAGATGATCACGGCTCGGACAGAAGAGGCAGAGGAGAGAATAGGTGAACTAGAAGATAAAATTATGGAAAAAGAAGAAGCTGAAAAAAAGAGAGATAAAAAAAAATCCAGGAGTATGAGGGGAAAATTAGAGAACTAAGTGATGCACTAAAGAGAAATAACCTACGCATAATTGGTATTCCAGAGGAGGAAGAGAGAGAGAAAGGGGCTGAAGGTGTACTTGAACAAATCATAGCTGAGAACTTCCCTGATCTGGGGAAGGAAAAAGGCACTGGAATCCAAGAGGCACAGAAAACTCCTTTCAGACGGAACTTGAACCTATCTTCTGCATGACATATCATAGTGAAACTGGAAAAATACAAGGATAAAGAGAAAATTCTGAAAGCAGCTAGGGATAAACATGCTCTAACATATAAAGGGAGACCGATAAGAGTAGTGACGGATCTCTCTACTGAAACTTGGCAGGCCAGAAAGGAATGGCAGGAAATCTTCAATGTGATGAACAGAAAAAATATGCAGCCGAGAATCCTCTATCCAGCAAATCTGTCATTTAGAATAGAAGGAGAGATAAAAGTCTTCCCAAACAAACAAGAACTGAAGGAATTCGTCACCACTAAACCAGCCCTACAAGAGATCCTAAGGAGGATCCTGTGAGACAAAGTACTACAGACATCACTACAAGCATGAAACCTACAGACATCACAAGACTCTAAACCCGTATCTTTCTATAACACTGAATGTAAATAGACTAAATGCGCCAACTAAAAGACATAGGGTATCAGAATCGATAAAAAAAACAAGACCCATCTATTTGCTGTCTACAAGAGACTCACTTTAGACCTGAGGACACTTTCAGATTGAAAGTGAGGGGATGGAGAATTATCTATCATGCTACTGGAAATCAAAAGAAAGCTGGAGTAGCCATACTTATATCAGACAAACTAGACTTTAAATTAAAGGCTGTAACAAGAGATGAAGAAAGGCATTATATAATAATTACAGGGTCTATCCATCAAGAAGAACTAACAATTATAAATGTGTATGTGCCGAATACAGGAGCCCCCAAATATATAAAACAATTAATCACAAACATAAGCAACCTTATTGACAAGAATGTGGTAATTGCAGGGGACTTTAATACCCCACTTACAACAATGGATAGATCATCTAGACACATGGTCAATAAAGAAACAAGGGCCCTGAATGATACATTGGATCAGATGGACTTGACAGATATATTTAGAACTCTGCATCCCAAAGCAACAGAATATACTTTCTTCTCGAGTGCACATGGAACATTCTCCAAGATAGATCACATACTGGGTCACAAAACAGCCCTTCATAAGTATAGAAGAATTGAGATCATACCATGCATACTTTCGGACCACAATACTATGAAGCTTAAAATGAACCACAGGAAAAAGTCTGGAAAATCTCCAAAAGCATGGAGGTTAAAGAACACCCTACTAACGAATGAGTGGGTCAACCAGGCAATTAGAGAAGAAATTTAAAAATATATGGAAACAAACGAAAATGAAAATACAACAAGCCAAACGCTTTGGGATGCAGCGAAGGCAGTCCTGAGAGGAAAATACATTGCAATCCAGGCCTATCTCAAGAAACAAGAAAAATCCCAAATACAAAATCTAATAGCACACCTACAGGAAATAGAAGCAGAGCAGCAAAGACACCCCAAATGTAGCAGAAGAAGAGAAATAATAAAGATCAGAGCAGAAATAAACAATATAAAATCTAAAAAAACTGTAGAGCAGATCAACAAAACCAAGAGTTGGTTTTTTGAAAAAAAAAACAAAATTGATAAACCTCTAGCCAGGCTTCTCAAAAAGAAAAAGGAGATGACCCAAATAGATAAAATCATGAATGAAAATGTAATTATTACAACCAATCCCTCAGAGATACAAGCAATTATCAGGGAATACTATGAAAAATTATATGCCAACAAACTGGACAACCTGGAAGAAATGGACAAATTCCTAAACACCCACATGCTTCCAAAACTCAAACAGGAGGAAATAGAAAGCTTGAACAGACGCATAACCAGCAAAGAAATTGAATCAGTTACCAAAAATCTCCCAACAAATAAGAGTCCAGGACCAGATGGCTTCCCCAGGGAATTCTACCAGACATTTAAAGCAGAGATAATACCTATCCTTCTCAAGCTATTCCAAAAATAGAAAGGGAAGGAAAACTTCCAGACTCATTCTATGAAGCCAGTATTACTCTGATTCCTAAACCAGACAGAGACCCAGTAAAAAAAGAGAACTACAGGCCAATATCCCTGATGAATATGGATGCAAAAATTCTCAATAAGATACTAGCAAATCGAATTCAACAGCTTATAAAAAGAATTATTCACCATGATCAAGTGGGATTCATTCCTGGGACGCAGGGCTGGTTCAATATTCGCAAATCAATCGACGTGATATATCACATTAATAAAAGAAAAGATAAGAACCATATGATCCTGTCAATCGATGCAGAAAAAGCATTTGACAAAATTCAGCATCCTTTCTTAATAAAAACCCTCGAGAAAGTCGAGATAGAAGAAACATACTTAAACATCATAAAAGCCATTTATGAAAAGCCCACAGCTAATATCATCCTCAATGGGGAAAAACTGAGAGCTTTTTCCCTGAGATCAGGAACACAACAGGGATGTCCACTCTCACAGCTGTTGTTTAACATAGTGTTGGAAGTGCTAGTATCAGCAATCAGACAAAAAAAGGAAATCAAAGGCATCAAACTTGGCAAAAATGAAGTCAAGCTTTCGCTTTTTGCAGATGACATGATATTATACATGGAAAATCCGATAGACTCCACCAAAAGTCTGCTAGAACTGATACATGAATTCAGCAAAGTTGCAGGATACAAAATCAATGTGCAGAAATCAGTTGCATTCTTATACACTAACAATGAAGCAACAGAAAGACAAATGAAGAAACTGATCCCATTCACAATTGCACCAAGAAGCATAAAATACCTAGGAATAAATCTAACCAAAGATGTA